>NW_019418065.1:10879-22836 GCF_000390285.2 Anoplophora glabripennis | reverse complement strand
CAATTAGGTACCCGTCTCTTGCATATAAACAATCTGCAGTGTTTTTATAACCTCATTCATTCATATATCAACAAACATCTGAATTAAAAAAATATGCAGGCTGATTCAAAATTCAGTACAAAGAATTGAGGGGCGTATTTTTGAGGTCAAAATAAGGCTTTTTCCCCTATAAACGTGAGTCCAAACTAAATTTTAAAATTTTTCACCGTAAATAGTTATAAAATTTGAAAATATGGTGTGCATTTAACTCTTCATCAGCCAATATCTCGGAAACGGCTGGTTAGAGACATTTCGATCAAGTATACATTTTTTGCTTAAAATTGAAATCACTAATACAGGACCCTTGGCACCTCCTACAAGTAGCTTCAAAAGCAATGACACATTTAAAGGACCCCGCACTTTTTATATGGAAAACTGGTTTCAGTCGGGAGGTCTAATTTTTGGTGGAAAAGGTAGTTCTCAACATCCTGAACAAAAAAGCTAATGGGCACAAAAAAATCTACCGTCAGGATTTTGAGCTACTAGTCCAAGCATTCTGTCACGGATTAATGTTAAATTTGCAGAAATTATTACCTGGACAAAAAAAAATATGACCGTATAGAAAATTAAATTTTAAATTGAGTTTCTTGTTCTTTAAACTCGATCCAATATGGTGAACATGGTTAAAAAAATCGCAAAGTTGCAAAAAACGGTTTTTCTAAAATAACTAAAAAAATATAGCACGGATTGAAAAATTTTAAATGAGAAAATCGTAGGTTTTAAAAAGATCTATCGACTGACTTTTTGAAAGTATCGATTGCTTTGTTACTTTTCGAGATATATCGAAAAAACCGTTAAAAATCTTCTCTTTTCTCTTCTTCTATAACTCGTTTACATTTACGTGCCCATATTTGCTATTTACTGCAAGCATAGCCCGCGGCAAGCCAAAAAAGTACATTTTTGAAAAATTTAAAAATATTAATTATTTTTCGAGATATATCGATTTTTTGAAAAAAAGGCGCTCTCGAAAATTGGCTAGATCTTCTCAGCGGATAGCCCTACAGTAACGATTTTCGGTTTATTTTCTTCGTAAAGAGTTATATTATCATGCTGTTAAAAAATGTTGACGATTTTATTAATTTTAAGGATCAAAAAATGACTGAAAAAGTTGCACTTTTTTTGGGTATGTTTTTTTCAAATAACTATTTCAATTTTTATTATTTTTTTGTACTTAATCTGGGGTAGCTAAACACGAATATTATAGCATTTTCGCCTTAGAAGCAAAATAGACCCGTAAATGTTTAGTTTTCTTTCTTTAAAAGTCATTTTCATAAAATAAAAATTGAAATAGTAATTTGAAAAAAACATACCCAAAAAAGTGCAACTTATTCAAAGTCATTTTTTGATCCTTAAAATTAATAAAATCGTCAACATTTTTTAACAGCATGATAATATAACTCTTTACGAAGAAAATAAACCGAAAATCGTTACTGTAGGGCTATCCGCTGAGAAGATCTAGCCAATTTTCGAGAGCGCCTTTTTTTCAAAAAATCGATATATCTCGAAAAATAATTAATATTTTTAAATTTTTCAAAAATGTACTTTTTTGGCTTGCCGCGGGCTATGCTTGCAGTAAATAGCAAATATGGGCACGTAAATGTAAACGAGTTATAGAAGAAGAGAAAAGAGAAGATTTTTAACGGTTTTTTCGATATATCTCGAAAAGTAACAAAGCAATCGATACTTTCAAAAAATCAGTCGATAGATCTTTTTAAAACCTACAACTTTCTCATTTAAAATTTTTCAATCCGTGCTATATTTTTTTAGTTATTTTAGAAAAACCGTTTTTTTCAACTTTGCGATTTTTTTTAACCATGTTCGCCATATTGAATCGAGTTTAAAGAACAAGAAACTCAATTTAAAATTTAATTTTCTATACGGTCATATTTTTTTTGTCCAGGTAATAATTTCTGTAAGCATTTCTCTATAATGCTTGGACTATACGGCGCATACAAGGTCGGCACCTGGGATTTCAGGAGTCGGGTTATTTTTATCAAAAAAGAGCGTATTCAGTGACCGATTATGGAGAAACCTAAGAAACCCCCGTACCCCATGTTTTATGCGTACATTCAAATCTACATATTTGGAAATTATTCCTAAACAATCGAAAAAAATAAAAAAATTTGACACCCTGTATATCGAAAACTAAGCATTTGTGGACACACTTTATAGGGGGAAAAATTCTTATCTTGATCTCAAAAATACGTCACTAAATTCTTTGTACTAAATTTTGATTCACCCTCTATATTTAGTATGTCCCGGATAAAATGACTAGTAAAAATAAAAAAATATTGGTGTCAAAAAATGGCCTGGTACGATACAGCTCTGTTTATTTTCGAATTGGCAAAATTCAGTATGTTTTAAAACATACTGAATTTTCAATTGAAAATTAAGAACAATCCAAAGAAAATTCTAATTTTCTTCATCAGTTCTCAATTCTCTACAAGATATTACAAAACATTATTAAAAAGTTTTTCAAAACAAAAAACTGAGTATTTGTGCAAAATTTCAAGGCCAACTTTTATTATTTGCTTCATGTCAGATTTTTTCACTAGCAAAGTGCTCTTGATAAGTTTGTACGTATTCGATATTATCTCAAATATTTTTAAGCATTCGACATATTCCAAAGTTTTTGGCAGTTTTCGAAGGAATTTCTAATGCTACATGTTATGCTGTATTTTATCAGTCTGATGTATTTTGAATGAGATTCAATACATTTTACTGTACTTCACAGCGGATTTCCTAAAGCTGTTTTGATTTGATTCACATTAATACTTTCTAAAACCATTTCGATGAATTTTGACCTATTTTATAGAAGTTTTAGTACTATTTAAACGTTTCTAACGTCGATTAGAGGCATTTTGATGGATTCTCCAGTTCGTTATATATTTCAAGACTGTTTTAAGGAATTTCGTTTTATTTGGAAGTAGTTTAAACGTATTTGGTGACCTGTAAAGATAATTTGAAGCATTTTCTTTTACTCTGAGGTATTTTCAACAGCATGATTTGACATACTTGTAATTTCTCTCATCTATCTAGTTTCCCGTACTTAACTATCCTCAAAAAAATCTCATGGGCTTCGGAGTCTTTGGGATCTAAGTGAGGCCTAAATAAATATAAAATTATAATTTCGAGACCATTTCTTTTTTCCCAGTAAATTGTCCTTTGAGAATAGGATCTCATTTTACTGGATTTTACGGTTTTGAGTCACGACAGATTTTGCTTCACAGACTATTTTTCAACAAGTTTTCTCTCTCTTACAAGAGTATTCATGAACAAAAATTCCAAAATATTGAAGACTTATCTTTGAAAATATGAAATAAAAAATGTTTTGAAGGCTCATACGTTCTTGAGGGAGCAAAATTGTGCTAAAGTAACTTGATGTAAGTCGGTTTATATTCATCCATGGGAGCCACACTTGAAGTATGGTCCATTTGTTTCCGAACACTTGTACACGTTGAGGTTAAAACTTCTAAAGGCGTTCCATTCAACTGATCCATCCAAACTGGCCTTAAGTGAGCAGAGTAGCTAAATAACTTAACAAGAAAGCTGCTATTAACAACGCAACGTGTCGACTAATATTTCTAGGCTAGAAAAGTTTTTCTGCCGGTGACAATTAAATCTCTCTGGCTGCAGTTGTACTTAGTCCAACCCTGCAGGGGAAGAGCAATCGAATTTTTATGATAATACCAGACTAATCCGACAACGTTCGTTAATTAAGTTTATCGGGGAGAGAGATAAATATACCGGCTATGACACCGTCGTGGAGTATTATGCTGTCGTGATGAAAGTGGAGATGCTGCGCCAGAATTTATTGGACGATCCGGAGTAACACGACCCGAGAGAGGCTCTGTTATAAATCCCAGATTTCCGATACGTCCGTATCGACACGAGGGATCTCTGCTTGGTCGGGGAGGTTTTTTTTGTCTTTGTGCATCGGCGTTATTAGCCATTCTGGCCATTCCGACGAGTGGGAGGTACTCATCATTTTTACGGTTGTAGCTGAACGAGAAAAATGCGTTATAAAATTTTACTATATTTACTGTACAGGGTGTCCCCGTTAACTGATTTCTAGCAAACAGTTTTATATTAACAAATCTCCGGAAACCCTTAACAAAAGAGATACAAGGTGTGAAAGTTAGAATAAAAAAGTTTTTATTTTTTGGATAGGACGAGATGGACCTGTAGCGCAGCCACCGCGTTGTCCAGATCTCACACCCTTGACTTTCTTTTAATTTGCTATTTCTATAGATTCAGATTTTCAGTGTTTTCATATGATTTTACGTGGTAATTAATTATTATAATATATTATTATTATTATTATATTAATTATTATTAATAGCGAATATGACTTTCAAAAACTCTCTTAGGATCTTATTTTATTGCTTATTGGGTGAAATATTAAAGGCAGAACATAAAATTTCACCATAATTAACATATGTAAGTCCTGGCATAAGACATATGTGTAATACTTTTATGGTCAAACTCTCGTTTTAGTGTTAACGGGTGTGGTCAGATCTTCGACAGCAGAGGCCCATAATCGCTTATTTTAAAATGTTTTAAGCTTGTAGTGCTCTCGTAGGCGTCGGTTTATTCTCGTAAATAAACTGCCTGTCCAGTAAAACGAATTTAAGAAGCTTGAAACAGTATACCTACGAGATTTTTAAATTACTAACAATTTTTGGGAACTTAACTTGTTAGGACTCACTATTTAGGTTAAGTAACATATGGATCATTTCATGTCAACTGTCCCAACGCTCCTAGTCGACCATCTCCAATCTTCATGAAATTTTGCGTAGCCCTTGGTGTTAATAGTCCAGTCGCTGCACTTTGGCTACCAATTTTGTCGGATGGAATGGATTGACGTGAAATTTGAACTGTAGCTAGTGAATAGTCCAAGAAACAAAAGTTACCTATACAGGGTGATTCACAACTTATCCAAAAAAATTTGGCAATAGATGCGGCATGAGAAATGGAGTTAATATTGTAAAAAATATTTTTGTAAAATCCTTACAGTTTCTGAGAAAAAAATTATTGAAGTTGTAGCACATTAAACCACTACATAGCTGGACAACTGTAGTCTCTAGCGTCATTCGCAATACGCGTGGAGAGCTATGTGACTCCTAATACTGAAATCCGTCGTTGCGGTAGTTTTTACCTGTTATCTGTGGTATTTACATCAGTTTTTTAATAGTTAGTGTCAAAAATGGCTTGCGTGTATAGCAACTCAAAGTTGATGGATATCGTTTTAATTTATGGTGAAGCAAGACAACATTTGTATTATGGTGAAGTATTTGTGTTATGGTGAAGCAAGACATCATTTGCGTTGATTCGTAGAAAAGTGAGTAAGACGGACCCAAATGTGTTTACACGTGAGTGGATAAAATTTTGAACAATTGCTGTTGCAGCATCGGGTATGTCAAATGATTTTATGATTTAAAAACACAAATTAATTTTATTAATAATTAATAAAGGCAAAAGCATCTGAATTTGCCGATATAAAATAGGTGCGATAAAATTCTATTTACATATTTCTTTCCTTGCGAAAGTTTTTGTCCGTTTTTATCACGCCGCCATACCGGTCGCATTGTGCGAGGTCAGGTTTTACAGTGGACCAGTTTCCAGTGCCGTGCAGAAGTGTATTTTTAAATCAATTTCTAAGTGACCTTTTTGATTTTTTCTTTACAAAATTGTATTTGTAAGGGTCCCCTGTACATCCAGAATTTTTTTTTGGATAAGTTCTGAATCACCCTGTATAGTGCCGATGTGTGCTTTTACCCTAGGGGTGGGAATTGTTTATTAAAAATAACCTCACGATTCGATAGGGATACAGGGACGAATCCTAAGCAAAAAATGTTCTATAAGAATTTTTTGTACATTCAACACTTTTTGAGTTATTTGCGCCTAAACATGTTCGTTTTTAGCCCAAAATATGCATGTTTTTGAGCCATTTTTCGTGAATAGCTCAAAAACTACAAGTTTTGTCAAAAAAATTATCATAAGCAAAAATGAAGGTAATTAAATAGCAAAGAGATTGCCTTTTTTATTTTTTTAGGTGGTATAGAACCCGAGTTATAACTCCCAGAAGTTGAAGTCAATTTCGAAGATAGCTATAATGGAAACGTTCAACGTCCTGTAGCGGTTTAATTAAAGGTTTTTCGAGGAAAAATTATATAACACTTATTAAAGTTCTTGAAAAGACCTTTAAATTAAATGGTGGTAAAAGTCGTTAGCATGAAAACTAATGAAGTTACAATCAAAATAAAATGATTATCTTGATTTTTGAGAAAAAAAAATCGGTATTAAAATTAATGGCGACGGAAAAAAATTAAACGTATTCCTTCTGCAGTTTACTTTATTTATGCATTAACAGTAAATTCTGGGAATTTGAACGATTTTAGATTTAAATTTAAAAATATTTAATACTTTTGTATAAAATTTTTCAATTTTTTAAAAAAATCGCCTTTTTTCAAAATATTTCAAAGATTAACAAAGTTACAGAAAAAATGACCCCTTGGGGGGGCCCAGGGGCGTCGGGCATACTTTTCAGTGTCAGAATCGGAATCCCCGACCCCAAAACTCTTGAGTGGAGATTTAGAAGGCAATTACCCCTCGAACTACCCAGCTATTCGAAGTTTTACAGAAGGCCCTCTCGTACCCCCCTGGGGAGCCCCAGTGCCGTCGGGCATATTTTTCAGGGTCAGATTCGGAATCTCCGACCCCGAAAACCCGTGCACACAAATTTCTACAACTTTTAGTCAATTTTTACCATTTTTTAAAAATTTGGAAAAATTGATACACTCCAAGATGCAGTTTATGCACCCGTAATGCAGTTTCGATGCAGCCCCAAAGTGTAATAGATAGACTTTTTTCCTGATATTTTTCCGAAGACAATGCCGAAAACCGCAACTCGGTCGGTTCATCAGAAAAAAATTTCCGTATTCTGGGTGATTTTGGTCTAACTTGCCTGGACTACTAATAAAGTTTTCGTAGACGTTTTTGGAGACTTTCGACGTACATTGATTAGTCCGCACACATAATCGAAGACCTGTATTTTCGTGATTAAATAACGTACCACAGATTGCAAGTTACTAATGTATTTACTATAATTTGATAACCGCCATTTTGCCAAAAATACGCCAAGAAAACTTCTTTCGGCCATCAGAGAAGTTAACAAACGATTTTGCGGTAAGAAGAGCCGTTTCGTAGAGCGCGCTCGGCAATGACATAAGCCGTGATCGGGGTAGGAATGTTAATAAACCAGTTTGAAATTTATACGCGGCTACCGATCACCGGAATCATATCGAGAGAGACGGAGAGCCAGGCGTTCGTCCGTATTTTCAGGCCCAACGCGACAGAAGTGCCTCAATATTTATCTGCCGTTGGTTGGCTGTCTGGCCGGGCCGGATGCCTCCTTGGGACGGGATTCCATTAGCGAGAGTTGGATGCAGAACGGCCGCCGAGATCTAGATGGATGTCAAAAATTTTAATAGGTCGTTTGTTTTAATTATCGAGGGCTGCCGTGAAGGGCGCGTAGTCGACATTCGAGAAAAAAAAAAGACTGCGTTTGAAATCCAGCCTCTTGTGTTGATTACTAGAGCACGAAGAGTGATACACATAATTCATATTTGACGTCAGAAACTATAAACAGGGATAAAACAAATTTAACAACGCGTATGTTTTATTATACACTGCGAACGTTTAGAATGGAAACGTAAATAAAATACGACCTGTATAAATTACGCAAAAACGCTCGGACACAATCTTTAATAAATTCATGTGTACTTCTTCTGGCACCATTTCTCGATTATGACGTCACTAGGTAATCACTGTGACGTCATCATGACATTTTTTAAATGGGATATCAGTTTCAATAATTTTTTTTGTAACGACAAAATGTTTCTTGACAATAGGCCAGCCTCAGTTGGAATTCTTGCAATATTTTTCCGATGGAATCTAGCTGTATAGCTTTAATTTCATCTAAAATCGTGTTTTAACTCGTCAATATACTGTGGTTTATTATTGTGCACTTTTGACTTAAGATAACCCCACAAAAACAAATCAAATGGTATAATGTAAGGGGACCGAGCTGGCCATTCAATAAAACCCCTTCGGTCTATCCAACGGGCTATTGAATAGAGGAAACTATGACAGTTTTTTAATTGTAGCTCGAAAACGAAGCAAAATTTCGCTATAGTTCATAGGGAAAATTATATAGTGAATTGAATTTCCCATCGAAATAGCTTATTTAAAAAAAATAAAAGAACAATTTTATGCAAAAAAATCGATAATAAACAATTTGAAAAAAGCAAAAAATTCGATTTTCTGATTTTTTTACTTTTTAGCTTCTAGTTTTTTTTTTTGAGTAAAGATAGGTAGAGGCATTATTTCATAAAAAAAGTAGATAAAATTTCCTTCAAAACAAGAGGTTGTAAAGTATTTTTTGGATGAAAATTGACTGATATATGGCCGCTCAAACTTAGCCAATTTTTCGATTTTCGTCGCGTTTACCATTACACGTTAAAATTTCTCATTTTTTGCAAAAAAGGAAGAAAATAAGACATTCAAGGATTTTCATCTCATGACTTGTACGAAGGGTCATTAAAAATTAAAAAACCGCGGGATGCTATTAAATTAGAGGGTTGAAATTGAAGATAGGGGTGAAAATGCACTTTTGCAGTTTTTTAAATATAGTACGAAAACGAAGCAAAATTTCGTTATAGTTCATAGGAAAAATTTTGTAGAGAATTGAATTTCTCATCGAAATGGCTCCCTTAAAAAATGTAAAAGGAAAATTTTAAGCAAAAAATCGTTAATAATCAATTTTAAAGAAAGCAAAAAATAAGATTTCTTTTACTTTTTTAATAAAATAATTTAGTATAAACTTGAGAATTTAAGTACAAGTTAATTAATAATGTATATACAGTGTGTCCACGGATGGAGTTGACAAGAGGAGAAACTCTCTTGTTTTAGACTTTACGGAAAAATGAGACTGTCATACAAACATCTTAGATTAGATATACAGGGTGCTCATAAATTAAAAAAACACGAAAATACTCAAGAGAGAAGTACCATTATTTATTACTTTACACAACATTTTTATATAATAGATCTGTTTATAACCTCAAATAATGTCCTAACACAAATTTTAAAATCAAAATTTCAATTTTTGAGATGGGAAGTAACGATACATATAGAGTAAAAGTCAGAATTGAAATTCTGATTTTATAATTTGTATTAGGACAATATTTGAGGTTATAAACATATTTATTTTATAAAAATGTTAAATAAAGTGGAGTTGTCCCGTCTTGTTGATACCACAGAAGCTCATTGGGAATGCTCGGAGCATTATCATCTGGGGCTGCTGCCAAATCCGGAATTATTTGTTGTTGTAACATTTGCATATATTTCTCACCTGTTAGATTTCCATCAATGAAAATAGGACCAATAATATTGTTTCCTACAATTGCTGCCCATACATTTACTCTCTGAGGGAACTGGGTATGTGCTTCTATCACCAGTGAGGATTATGAAGGAGCCCATTCAAAAAAATTCTTCTAGCGGTTTCCCAGATATCCATCGATGAAGTTCGTGGTGGGACATCCTGTATATTTTACTGTAGAACTTTGACTAACAGCATGATTAGATGCCAATTGTCTTGTGAAAACATGTGGATTCAAATGGTGTCAAAAGCAGCACAAATGAATTAAAAAAACTGACGTATCCGAGCAAAAACGTAAATTATACAGGGTGTATTTTATTTACGGTTTCCATTCTAAATGTTCACGCTGTATGTATTCAATTCTAAAGAACACATTCATTAATGAAAAGGCAGAGTTTTATGACATAAGAGAATGAAACAAAAATATTTTTAAAATTATCAATACTATAACGGATATTACCTTTGACCTTTGACCTAAGTGTTCTCAAGTAAACGAAAATTTAATTTTAATAAGTCAAATAAAGTATGAAACAGTACCTAACAAGTAATCCAACAGAAAACTGAAATAGTAATAAATAAATAATAAGGAAATATACAAAAAATAATCTGTTTACGCCCCTGATTTTTACAGCATATGATACACTTGAAATCTCTTGGCTAATCTTCGAGTACTGGTACCATGATTCTGCGGCGTTTAAAGTTTATGGTTCTAAAATTTTCACACTTTGAGCTTGTTCCCATCTGTAAGGGCTGGATAATTTTTTAAATTCTTTTATTTAACGCTCTTACAAAATCCGTCCACAGAATTAACAGGAAATCAAATTTACACGCTGAAATCTAAGTTTTTCGTCTGCTGTAAAACCCCAAACTCGCGAAAATTAATAAAAAATAATTTTTTTTTTCGCATTTTCATAATAATTTATTCCTTTTGTACTACTTTTCAAGATTTACGATCTTTAGCATTACTTTGAAGCGTGGGGTGTACGACACTGAATAACCCCTGCCCTAACGTACAAAGCTCGGTAAAAAGTAATCATAAACCAATAAGCATATTCCTGGTAATACCAAAATGATTAATGACCCTCCCATTTTATACTAAATATCGAAAACATAACTGAGCCCTATACAAATACTTAAAAAAAAAATAGTGGCGTGTCTAACGGAACTCATACCTTGTAATATCAAAAAGTGTAACAATGCTATCAATTTTGCTTCCGACATAAACACGCCTATCACAAAGCGTGGAAGGTCGTCGCTCGTTTCGCTTGTATATGTAAATGAATTCATACCCTTTTCGTGTAAAATTGTAAAAGATACCAAACCCGGAGTGTAACAACCATTGTCGACGAATTAATTCTACACAAGAATCGCTTTAAATTCATAGATGTTGAGGAAATTAAATTTGCTTATTGCGTGGTCTTTTAAATTAAAATTAGAACAAGATTCAGAACTGCATTCGTAAATATTTTCAAAAGAATAATAAATATATCGCGTTTAACATGAAACGAGTAGGTTCTAGGAAATAAAAACATTACAAATAGTTGCAGTGTGAACCAAATGTGATGGATTTGGTTTGGGATTATCTCAATATTTACGCTATAAATTCTATAATAAATATCTACATACAGGGTGTCTCAAGTGGTCTGTACAGTACGGCTCAAAATAAGTCGATTTAACTAAACTTGCCTTAGTCCAATAATTTTCTTTAACTTTCGATTACTTTGAGCTAATTTATTGAAATTTAGTAGTCTGGTTATTTTTGGGATGAGAAATTCGAATTTATCGACAATTGCGTTACATCTTCTAGGGGGCGCCACAAGCGACCATTTAATCCGCCAAAACTTTTTTGTGCCAGGGAGTATTTCACTTTGGAATGGAAAAATATTTTCAGCTTAAAAAATGTATACCCTGCTAATATCTCTAAAGCCAACCGTTTTCAACAAAAAGACAATGAATGAACATTACTATCATCACGTACGTGACAGCACGTATACGTGTCCATTTTAATCTTCAGCATTAAATTTAATATTACGAAATTAACAAAAATATCGCGTAGTGCCACATACTGCATCGAAAAATCAAGTTACCATTATCAGTTGGATTCGGGGAAAGTCTATATTGAAAAAAAAACAGCTGACAATCGACTAAGATTAAAGTAGTCCTAGAAAAAATAAACTAGTCACAAAAATTAAGAGATATTTACTTAAAAAACGCAACTTTTTGGCAGATTTGAAGAAATCAAGGTTGGCAAATATCATAATATTTATATAAAATATCAAATATCGGATATATATCTTGATATATATCCGATATATATCAAGTCTTGATATTTATTTTTTTTAATTAATTAGTTTATGTATAATATTATAGTAGCGAAATAAAATTAAGAAACTATTTAGGTAAATATTTTTATTCCAAATATCAAAAACAAGAACGAAAAAATAAATATAAATTCTGAAACTAATAAAAAATATTT
>NW_019418065.1:1797-7519 GCF_000390285.2 Anoplophora glabripennis | reverse complement strand
TTTTAACCGTATGTTTATTAGCACATGGATACAACTTTGGACAATTTTTGTAGAGCATATCGTCTATTGCGGGGTGCTATTAAATTAGAGGGTTGAAATTGAAGATAGGGGTGAAAATGCACTTTTGCAGTTTTTTAAATATAGTACGAAAACGAAGCAAAATTTCGTTATAGTTCATAGGAAAAATTTTGTAGAGAATTGAATTTCTCATCGAAATGGCTCCCTTAAAAAATGTAAAAGGAAAATTTTAAGCAAAAAATCGTTAATAATCAATTTTAAAGAAAGCAAAAAATAAGATTTTTTTTACTTTTTTAATAAAATAATTTAGTATAAACTTGAGAATTTAAGTACAAGTTAATTAATAATGTATATACCAATGTATATACAGTGTGTCCACGGATGGAGTTGACAAGAAGAGAAACTCTCTTGTTTTAGACTTTACGGAAAAATGAGACTGTCATACAAACATCTTAGATTAGATATACAGGGTGCTCATAAATTAAAAAAACACGAAAATATACCAGAGAAGTACCATTATTTATTATTTTACACAACATTTTTATATAATAGATCTGTTTATAACCTCAAATAATGTCCTAATACAAATTTTAAAATCAAAATTTCAATTTTTGAGATGGGAAGTAACGATACATATAGAGTAAAAGTCAGAATTGAAATTCTGATTTTAAAATTTGTATTAGGACAACATTTGAGGTTATAAACAGATTTATTTTATAAAAATGTTAACCCTGTTTGTTTGGATATATTCAATAGCCTAATTAGGAAATGTTTCGTTTAAGTAGTTACGAACATTTGCGGAATCATGTGGAGCTGCCCCGTCTTGTTGATACCACAGAAGCTCATTGGGAATGTTCGGAGCATTATCATCTGGGAATAGTGCTGCCAAATCCGGAATTATTTGTTGTTGTAACATTTGCAAATATTTCTCACCTGTTAGATTTCCATCAATGAAAATAGGACCAATAATATTGTTTCCTACAATTGCTGCCCATACATTTACTCTCTGAGGGAACTGGGTATGTGCTTCTATCACCAGTGAGGATTATGAAGGAGCCCATTCAAAAAAATTCTTCTAGCGGTTTCCCAGATATCCATCGATGAAGTTCGTGGTGGGACATCCTGTATATTTTACTGTAGAACTTTGACTAACAGCATGATTAGATGCCAATTGTCTTGTGAAAACATGTGGATTCAAATGGTGTCAAAAGCAGCACAAATGAATTAAAAAAACTGACGTATCCGAGCAAAAACGTAAATTATACAGGGTGTATTTTATTTACGGTTTCCATTCTAAATGTTCACGCTGTATGTATTCAATTCTAAAGAACACATTCATTAATGAAAAGGCAGAGTTTTATGACATAAGAGAATGAAACAAAAATATTTTTAAAATTATCAATACTATAACGGATATTACCTTTGACCTTTGACCTAAGTGTTCTCAAGTAAACGAAAATTTAATTTTAATAAGTCAAATAAAGTATGAAACAGTACCTAACAAGTAATCCAACAGAAAACTGAAATAGTAATAAATAAATAATAAGGAAATATACAAAAAATAATCTGTTTACGCCCCTGATTTTTACAGCATATGATACACTTGAAATCTCTTGGCTAATCTTCGAGTACTGGTACCATGATTCTGCGGCGTTTAAAGTTTATGGTTCTAAAATTTTCACACTTTGAGCTTGTTCCCATCTGTAAGGGCTGGATAATTTTTTAAATTCTTTTATTTAACGCTCTTACAAAATCCGTCCACAGAATTAACAGGAAATCAAATTTACACGCTGAAATCTAAGTTTTTCGTCTGCTGTAAAACCCCAAACTCGCGAAAATTAATAAAAAATAATTTTTTTTTTCGCATTTTCATAATAATTTATTCCTTTTGTACTACTTTTCAAGATTTACGATCTTTAGCATTACTTTGAAGCGTGGGGTGTACGACACTGAATAACCCCTGCCCTAACGTACAAAGCTCGGTAAAAAGTAATCATAAACCAATAAGCATATTCCTGGTAATACCAAAATGATTAATGACCCTCCCATTTTATACTAAATATCGAAAACATAACTGAGCCCTATACAAATACTTAAAAAAAAAATAGTGGCGTGTCTAACGGAACTCATACCTTGTAATATCAAAAAGTGTAACAATGCTATCAATTTTGCTTCCGACATAAACACGCCTATCACAAAGCGTGGAAGGNACATAAACTTCATAAATATTAAAACAAATACAATCACACAGCACCTGCTCGAATTGACTAACACCTGGAAAAATAATGAAATAAAAATATTCATTCAATTTTACTTTGTTGAAAAATTCGGGAATCACATAAATAAACACGTTCGTCAACGATTATCATACAGTTTTGCTGCCATCTGTTAACAGTTTTAGCAACTTTAAACCAGTAGGAATCATTTAAATTTTTATAAATATCATGATATATATCAAGGAATAAATATCGTGATAGATATCAATGATATATATCGGATATACATATATATCATTGATATATATCATGTCAACCTTGGAAGAAATTGAAGGCAAGATTCTAGATTCAAGATTTTCGGGTTTACAGTTTAAAATTTTTAGCGTCAGCGGTTTTCGAATAATCATAAGAAATCTAACGAAAATAAAATTTTCCAAATTTTGGATTGTATTTAAAAAGGTCTATGTACTTCAATAATTGTTTTTGGTAATTGCACTGTAAAGCTCTTTTAGATAATTTAATTCCTTTCAATTTCAGTAGTTCTGGAGCCCTGAACCATGATTTGTCGCAGAGTTATCGTTGATCAAAGCAAAAAATCAATTACTTGCGAAATAATGATTGTAAAGAAAATTCAAGTAGGGTTTTGAAAATCGCAATGAATTCTCTACAAGTCGTAGTTATTGGTTTTTGATAAAAAAAATTTCGAAGTGAATATATTGGTTGGAAAAAGGTAACAAATTGTATAATTGGAGATATTTGAATGACTTGGCATAACCTCGGGCATAACTTTGCAAATAATAGATAAACTAAGAATATTGATTATAACTTCTCAACCTCAAAGTGTCCTAAAGAAACTCTTAATAGTTTTAAAGTGCTATGATTTAAAAAAAACATTTTTTTTTAAACACCCAAAAAGTCCTTTGTGAAAATTCGAATTTTTTTCGATATTAGACTAGAAAATCAAAGCTTCAATTTCCTTTTTTTTATCCTCTCTACTACAATTTCCCTCCAAGTTACAGCTCTTTGAAAATTACCCAAAAATTTAGGATGTTTTTAATATCCCTTAATTTTTGTGACTAGTGTATGTATGAGTGAAGTTTTATAATGTGTTTGGAGACATCTTTTGTTTTTCAAAATAAAACCAAGATGTCGGAGTTATAGCTTTTTACAGCGGCGTTTTCTATACATCCATTTTATACATTTTTAAACATCCTGTATATCATTAGATTCATAATAAAAAAATATAGGTATAAAAAATAAGTACACATGAAATTAATTTCCGGTTTAATGAATGAATAACTTTCACCGAAGTGTTTCTATGTCAGTTTCTGCAGTTTTACGTAACTGCGTGTATCTATTAGTGATGTAACGAATATCCGCATTCGCATTCGCATTCGCGAATATTCGTTTGATTTATAATATTCGCATTCGCAAATATCTTTGAATATTTTGCGAATATGAACGTGAAAGAAAAATACAAAATGTGAAAACAATATTAGGTAAATTAAACAAAAAAGTTAAGAAATAACTAACAACAGTCTAACCACACAATTCACAAACTCATCTGAGCCGGTAGCGAAAACAAAACAAAATTCCAATCATACACAAATACCGTTCTACCAAATTAACAACGCTAATTTCTTTAGCCTCTAGCGCCGCTGTCACCGGAAATATTATGTGCATACAATTCTAATTTTTTGCGTCGTATCATGATTGGTGATGAAAGATGGATAGCTACGATAATCCTAAGCCATGCGTCAACATCGTCACCAAAGCCGAATATCCATGGTTCCAAGCATGTGATCTGCATTTGGTAGTATCAGCTGGGTGTAGTTTCTTATGAGCTGTTCAAACCGAATGAAACCATCGCAGGAGATCGCTATCGACTACAATTGCTGCATTTCAGCCAAGAATTAAAGGAAAACCCAATGAAGACACGAAAAAGTGATTTTGTAGCATGACAACCGTTCGACCACATGTTGCAAAATTGGTGAAAAGCTACTTGGATATGCATAAATAGGAAGTCCTACCCCACCCGCTGTATTCACCAGACATTGCCCCTTCTGATTACCACTTGTTCCGATCGATAGCACATAGACTGATTGAGCAGCACTTCCATTCTTATGAAGGTGATAAAAAAGGGATCGACTTCTTGGATAGCCTTTTTTCGACGTGTAATTAAAATGCTACCAGAAAGATGGTACAAGGAAACGGTTAGCGATGGACAATACTTTCAGTGACATGTTGTTTATTTTTTAAATAAAGTGTTACTTTTCACGAAAAAACAGCGAGAACTTTTATTCAACATCCCATCACATAAAAAATAAAGAACAAAATTATTTAAACCGTTGAATTAATCAGCTTTTTTTAAATACTGCTACAATGAAAAATTTGACATACCTATAGGTTTAAAATAACAAAGCCAGTAAGATTTAAAACTACTAGTGGACAGAACTGAAATACCTACCTACTTATTTAAATGACAAAACATAGTAGCTACTGCTTAATTTTAACACGTATTTTAGTGTCATCATTCAATATTTACTCTCGAAAGCCATACTGATTTAAAGCCTCCTTAACTATGAGAAATAATTGAGACAAATAAAAATTTTCTTCTACATATAACATTGATTCATAATTTATAATAGTTTAAGCTTCGATTTTGTTTGTTTTATCTAGTTGACTATTATTTTTATTCTATTTCGAAATATTTATTAAGTCTAAGAATCTCTGACTTACCTACATAAATGTGTGGTTTTGAAGGCCTCTACCGGTGACTACCCACAAGACAAACTTGAATGGTAACTCTCGTTGAAGCAATACGTTATCTCTCGTTATTTTTATCTCTTGTACTCCGCTATTAAACTTTGGTGTTTTGATTACGACACCGGCCGGTATCAGCCTTTGGAAGTAATCTCCCCTACTAATTGCAATAGACTAATTGAAAAGACGCCATTTTAAAGATAAGAAAATGACCGACCGTTTTCTCTTAATATTCTCAGTTATTTTATTAACAATTAAAATCATATGAAATTGAATTGAATTTTGGAGAGGGAATTGTTTAACCATTTCGAGGATAACGACCACGCTATTTGAGAACATTAAATTAAAAACAAAATATATTGTAAATAAAGTAATAAGTAAAAGTCATACCTAAATAGTAAGTAACAAGCCTAACAATCCTAACGCCTATGTACAGGGTAGGAAAGTACCGATGGTCTATCTGAAGTTACGTGAGAGCGATAAAGTAAGCCATAGAAATCCATGCGATAGAGAAGGATGGCTATAATGAAGGCCTCTCATAGTCACCGCCCGTTTCGCCCTTCCACAAATAAGATCCACTTCTTATTTGTGGAAGGGCGAAATGGGCGTTGACTATTAGACGCCTTCATTATAGCCATCCTTGTCTATCACATGGATTTCTATGGCTTACTTTATCGCTCTCACGTAACTTCTGATAGACCATCGGTACTTTCCTACACTGTATA
>NW_019418065.1:0-1486 GCF_000390285.2 Anoplophora glabripennis | reverse complement strand
AAATTCGCTTTTCACTACAGGAATCTCGGAAACGGTAAGAGATACGAAGTAGCTTAAATGGGGGCAAAGTTGCATAATCAGGGGACTAATATTATGCCTCTAAAAAATCATGGCTGACATGATTACTTTTCGAAATATTTGAAAAAAAACGAAATTTTGGAAATCCGTTTTTGTGTCATATCAGCCTTATAAAAATGTAGAAGTTCACCACTTTCCTCCCCACTCCCACCCTCGGAATCGTGGAATACTCGAACCACTTGTCTCCGACGCAGAAAGGTCCAACCTACGGGACGATCGGACCATGCCCGCGCCCAGCGGTCGCAACTAACCATTTGTAAAACTAAAAGTTTATAACCCACTCTCCACTGCCATTTACATATTTCTTCCTGTATTTCCAATTTTAAAATTATTCCACATTTTTTTTTTTTGTAAAATGTATAATTTTGGTGTTATTCTCTATTTATTCAACTGTCAAAGGCTTAATTTAAATAAAAAATAATTATTATTCAAAAAATTATGTTTTTCAAATAAAAACGGAAGACGCTTTACACCCTTGCAAATGACATTTTTTTAAATATCTGATGATGTTCGACATAAACTGACGAAACCTAGGCCAATGGCCAATGATTTATCTAATCAGACTTCAGTGTAATGTAAATATACGTGAAATAGGTCGGAAATAGTAGGAAATATTGTCGCTAAAAGTTCCAGAATTTCGACGCTACTTAATATTTTGAAAAACGAATAAGTGAATTTAAATTTTGATGATGCTATTTTTAAGAAAGAAGATTTCTTTCATCTTATTCGAAAAATGAGTTATTTTTTTATTAAATAAATGAAAATAATTCTAAAATTACTAAGTTGTGTTACAATAAAATCATAGTATTTGCTATGAAATATAGCAAAAATGAGAAATTCAAACATCATTGCCATAGAAATTTTTATTCTGTTAAGGAGCCACATTCCCTTAAAAAAAACATATTTTTTTGTTTTGTATCTCTGCCACTGGTTGGCGTGCTTGTAAGGCAACGAATTTTTATTCTAGGAGGCTAGTCTATGCCTTTTTATTATTTCTAAATAAAACCTACTACTTAAATATATCGTAAAATGCAATTAATTCTAGTTTATATTATGTGCTAATTTGTTAATTTACTGACACCTTTTTTGCTCGGAATTTTTATGGTAGCAATTCAAAACTTAAGCAATACTTGTTTTGCGAGATATTTTTGAAAATATTACTTCACAGTTCACACTTAAACTTCTTTGTATTTGTATTTTGGAAACAAAAATGTATATCTGTTCATAATGGATGTTTCTTAGGCGATTAGTCAAAAGCTCGGTCAATAGAACAGCAAGAATGCAAGGTATTTACTTGATGATTACATTATTTAGTAATTTTCAATATATCAATGTTTTAATTGGTAATATTTAGTTAGAAATATAATTTTTTGTTTTTATTTTGGATAATTCAAACAGTTGAAACAAA
>NW_019418064.1:22293-23206 GCF_000390285.2 Anoplophora glabripennis | reverse complement strand
AAAAATGAATGACGGTGCGGTACATCATATTTATTCATAAAATAAAATAAAAAGAACACAAATGTGGGGTGTTGGAAAATCACTTTGTTACAATACATGTCATATCATATCGTCTAACACATTCTATGACTCCGATTAAGTGTAACATAAGGGTCATAGAATGCATTAGTCGATACAATAGATATCGAATCGTGTATTCAGAATCTGGAAGTAGATTTTTTTCATTTCCTCTGATTCCTCACGAACTTTGTATTTTGGTACGGAGTGACATTTTTCTAAGGCATGTTTAAGTCAATTGTTTTATTTTAACGTCCTGTGTCTACAATTGCTCTATGTCTGATTGTTCTTTTAAATACTCTCACTATGTCGAACCAAATTACCAAGCAATGCAATATTACGAATATCTCGAAAACAAAGTTAGATAGAGAAATCGATGAAGTACCATTTCTACTGTGCAAAACCGTACTTATCTTATCAACTTCGACGTCACCTGTTACATGAGTGTTGTATAATAATGAAAAAGTAATATTAACGGTCGGTAGAAGGAAGCGCAAAAAACAAACGCTTAGGGGGGCATTCTGGAAGGAAGCCTAAATAGTTGAAGATAGGTAGTTGAAGTGAGAACAGTGTGCTGATGGGTAATAAGACGATCGGCGGGTGGTGTGACAAAGTAGTGGAAAATTAAGTGATTAACCGGTATTAGTTAGCAGGTAATATTCTTTAAGTACTTTGTTGTTAATTGTTCTATATAATCTTATGATTGTGATGGTTATAGATGTTTCATGATAATAATTCTTTGTATGTTTAGCTTTCATTGTCTTACGCTCAGGGGCGTATATTTTTCTAAGATAAAATTGTTACAATTATTATTAAAGATTGCTCATTATTTATTACATGTTAAAATATGTATATT
>NW_019418064.1:18459-19587 GCF_000390285.2 Anoplophora glabripennis | reverse complement strand
TACCAATTCATCAGTTGGACCTGAGAGTTTCGAGGATTTAGAAGAGTCATTTGAAAATACTGACAATGACTTTCAGCAAGAACGTGTTACAGTAGAAGAACGAGAGGATGGAAATAATTCTAATCAAGTAGAAATCGAGGTAGAAATAGGACATTTTTTGTTGGTTTCGTTCCCGTTACTAACTGGAAAGAAGAAATATAGAAACTATGTTGGAGAAGTGATGAATATTAAAGACCAACACATTTTTGAGTGCAAATTCCTGAGGCCGTCGGGTTTGTCAAAAACAATTTTTTTTTATCCAGATGTCGAAGATATATGTGATATAGACATATCGCAAATTAAAGAAAACTTAGGACACCTGAGAAAAACAGGCTTAAAAGTTTTTGCAAATTACCCAGTCGACATTTAGTTAAATTATTGTTATCAGATAATTAAAAATGTATAAAGTACCTAGGTACAATGTTATTATTTGTATTTTTTACTAGTCCTTATTAGGCACCAAAAAATGATTAATTTAGTTTTTATTTTAGTTTTAGAGCGACCTTAAAGGTTTAGAGATGATTCTGTGGGATCTTTTTGAAGAAATAAATTATATTTTCATATAAAAAGCGTTTTTCTGGTAAAATTAGTGGTATTAGTTGTTTTTAAAAACAAGTTCAGTGTTCCATGATGCCCTACTAACTCATAAAATGAAACATATCATATTTTAAACGACTGTTCCAAGTTTGCAATTTTGAGGGTAACTTGGAACACCAAACAAAAAAAAATAAAAACGTAGAAACACCTCAGATATTTTAAAACAATGATTATATTCTAAAAGAAGAAATGTTCTTACATATAGCTGTCCCCTTATAGTTGAATAAACTCCGCGACTTTATGAGTTCTGAAGATTTGTTTTTGAAAAGTGTTCCAAGTATCCCCGTTCTACGGTACCTTACCTATTATTATTATTATTATTATTATTATTATTATTGTTATTGTTGTTATTATTGTTGTTGTTATTATTATTATTCTAACCTCTTCAGTTTTACTTGGAAGTGTGTATGTCTAATTTGAGTGAGATGACATTTAGTGAGAAATTAAATAAGTCCAGTTTTAATTATCATTAGCAAAGGTTCTTAATGTATG
>NW_019418064.1:0-17302 GCF_000390285.2 Anoplophora glabripennis | reverse complement strand
TCTTAAGTGATGACTTTAATTTCAAGGGGTGATTCCTTGTCATATTTTAAGCAAAAAAGTGCATATGAACATCGGTCCGCAAGTGCTTCGTTACCGAGATACAGGGTGTCAAAGTTGGGAAAATAAATCGCATTTTCTTAAATATCTTTCGACTGATTCGAAATAATTTAATGAAATTTCATACACGGGGGTTTTTTGGAATGACAAATTCAAAGCTGTGGTCAATTTAGGTGTATTTTTTTGAGGGCGCCAATAATGAAGTAGCTAGGAGCAACCGTTTCCATGAAAAACGCATTTAAACTTACTTGAGCTGGAAATATCATAAAAATTGAATTAAATCAAATGCTCAAAATGAGAACCGCCACTGTCAATACAAGCATGTAATCTTCTGCTCATCGACTGTCGCACACGTTCCAAAATTCCTGGAGTGTTGCGTATGACATTACAAGAATTTACAATTCTGTTTCTTAAATCATTTTCATCTACAACTGGCGTTGCATAAACAAGCGACTTCAGATGTCCCCAAAAGAAATAGTCCAGAGGATTTAGGTCTGGAGATCGTGCTGGCCATTGTCAATTTATAGATTTTTTCAAAATCATCAATTTTCAAATTATAGTGAGTTCTTTTTTGTTGTATTATTCACCCTTCAGGCTTCCAGAAGATAACAAAATGTTGTCTTCATTTCCATCTTGACTTCTATAGACATAGATTAATTAAGAGTCCTACAGATCAGTCGATCCAAAACAATATGAAGGAAACAGCATTGTTTGCATTTTGCATTATGGTATATACAGCGAGTGTTCCCTGCTATGGAACCTTCTAAAAATAAAGTAGTTTATTTACCTACAGCATCCTGTATATTTTTATACATTTGGATATAAGGTTCTTTTACAAATACAGTGTTCATTATTTTCGACTTTTTTTTCTATCGAGCCTATGGACTATTCTTCCTAGAGACCTATCAAGCTCTATCGCTCTGTATTATTAAAAGAATGTTCTATTTATACGTGGGAAAAAATGCAGTGTGACCCATTTAAGGAATTAAATATGACATTTGTGCAGCTATTTAGAATAATCAAGTATAAATCAAAACGTGTCAAATAAGCAAAAATTTAAAAGAAAATCGATGGATGCCAGTGTTGTTATAAGTAAACAGTGTACTTTATTTTTAGAGTGCCCCACTGCCAATATTCGCACTGTTAAATAGTTAACTTATAATAACTTTTTTAGATGATGTTACACTTACCGAATTGACAGAAATTAATTGTCAGCATGCTAACATTGGTAAGGAATTTATATTTTTATATGCGTGTTTGAAAAATAGATTACTATAAAATTCAAGTTTTTATATGAAATTTAATATCTAATAATCATTGTATTTATTACAGAAAAGCAGTTAAATAAAATTGTAAAGATGATAGCACATTTAGATTTGATTGACGATTGATTTGATGACATTTTGAGATCACATCTCAATATGAATCCTAATAAAGATGAATTTGCGGATATAATAAAAATGGTTCCAATTAAAAGCGTTGAAGATTTAAAACAAGTGGAAAATTATATTAATGAAGAGAAACATAAGTTAATTATGGTATGTTTTTCTTTATGTATACTGCATTTAGTTATTTATATTCATCCCTTACAGTTACGATTTGTTACAAAAATATGTGGTGCAACGGGGAAGGAAAATTTAAATAGAACATATAAAGTATTATTTTCAAATGAATTTGCCGTTCAATGTTCATGGCTTGGACTGAGAAATAATTACAGAATATCGGGTTCACCACTAGTAACATTAGTAAAAGGTACCAATGTGTATAAAAAATTCAGAGGTAGTTTTCTTAGCAAATTTTAATTTGCTCCAATTAATTTTTTTAAATTTGCTATCTCTGAACTTTTTGTATACACTTATGTAATAGTCCACAGTACAGGCCCCCCCTGGAAAGTTGATTACCACATACTTTATAACTCCTGAGGAGCTTCGTTTTGACGAGTCTACCACATTTTTCCTCTGCGACTTTTCTCGATTCCTCCGCTTTTCCACTCGGAAAAGTCCAAAAACATGGCAATTTCCCGGGGTCTTGAAAACTCAAGACCACATCTTTTATTTTTAGCTTAAGTAACTGGAAATTTTGTTGCAAATGCCGATTTAAATTTGTCCGACAGAAATTCCTCCGACATTGACGTGTCTACCGGTCGAAACATGCCAAAATAACAGGGTATTGAAAATCAATTACCACATAGGTAATTTTTAGTAAAATTAATTGTAAATAATTAATTCAGTCAAAAAGTATTGTTGTCCGACAAATTTCAAGCCGCGTTTTTTCAGTCCGACAGCTGGAAATCGGAATTTTCACGGGGTATGAAAAATCGATTACCACATGTCGGACAAAAATAACACACGATAGAAAAGTGTTTTTTATAAGCAAAAATTGTAATGTCCGACAAAAATATATCCGCAAATCGTCAGTCCGACAAAAAATGATGAAAAAAATTTCGTAAAAAATGTGCACATGTATTTATAATTTCTAATAAGGTATTTTCATGTATTAAGCAAAATTCCATATAAATATACAATACAGGGTGTTTCAGAAAGACCTCCCGTAAATACAGGGGGTGAGGACGACAAAAAATAAGAATTTTTTGTCATATGAACTATATGTCTATCTCCTCTTCTCAAAGCTCAAGCTTACTTTGAGAAAAGTCACTTATTTTATAGTGTAATATTGTAAGAGTTTAATTAAAAGCCTTTTTTCTCGAAAATCGTCCACATTAGGAAGTTCTAACAAGAGTACATTATTTTTAGAAAATAAAATTGTACAATAGAAATTGGAGCCCGACTGGTAAAAAATCTAACCTTAAAAAAAATATAACTTAAATTGTAATAAGAATGTAGCATAACTAGCGCCCTCTATGAAATATACAAAAAATAATTAGACTAGCGTATTTGGCACCCTTAAAAACCTCGGACTACCAAATTTCATAAAAATATTTCGCACCATTTGGAAATTTTCATAAAAATGTTATTTAAAAAATTTTATTTTGTCTCTCTGTATCTCGAAAACAAGAGGAGATAGACATAGAGTTCATAAGACAAAAAATTCTCATTTTTTGTCATACTATCACCCCCTTTATTTACGGGAGGTCTTTCTGAAACACCCTGTATATATTTTTCGTTTTATTCTTGTAATTGTAAATCTCTATATGCTCAATTTAGCCAAATAAATATCGAGAAAAGAATTAAACGATTTCAAAAAAGTATGTATGGTGTAAAAAAATTATGCACAAAAGTTTTGGGATTTTCTTTTAGAAAAATAGGAAAATTTTTGTAAAGAAAAATAACAAACGCGAATGAAAACTTGAAAGAGAAAAAAGGATTTTTATATCAAGTATAATATTAATTTATTTAGAAATAATGCATTATGCACTAAGATCGTATTAATCGCCTCAAAAATAACTTCATTTGTTTATAACTTTTAAATTTTTAAGCATAAAATAAGCAATATTATAATTATTTATTTGAAACAAATAATAATTTACATAATAATAATTAATAACCATTTATAAATATGAAATTTTTGGAGTGAAAAAATTAAATTTCATCACGTTTATTGATTTATTGATTTTTTAATAATTTGCGGACATTAAATCGTCGGACACTTATATCACTATTTTGTACAGTAAATTTAAAAGTGGAAAAAATGAAAATTAGATATGTGGTAATCGATTTTTCATACCCCGTGAAAATTCCGATTTCCAGCTGTCGGACTGAAAAAACGCGGCTTGAAATTTGTCGGACAACAATACTTTTTGACTGAATTAATTATTTACAATTAATTTTACTAAAAATTACCTATGTGGTAATTGATTTTCAATACCCTGTTATTTTGGCATGTTTCGACCGGTAGACACGTCAATGTCGGAGGAATTTCTGTCGGACAAATTTAAATCGGCATTTGCAACAACATTTCCAGTTACTTAAGCTAAAAATAAAAGATGTGGTCTTGAGTTTTCAAGACCCCGGGAAATTGCCATGTTTTTGGACTTTTCCGAGTGGAAATGCGGAAGAATCGAGAAAAGTCGCAGAGGAAAAATGTGGTAGACTCGTCAAAACGAAGCTCCTCAGGAGTTATAAAGTATGTGGTAATCAACTTTCCAGAGGGGGCGTGTACTGGGGACTATAACACAAGATATATAGACGAATCACTAATTCAACGTATGCACGTCACTAACTTGATACATTTATATATTGTAATAATTCATAATGGCAACATGATTTTCAATATTTTATCACACATAACGGTTAATTAGGGCTTCATTTCAGTACCGTAGAGGTAAATAGTCGTAAGTCCACTTTTTGGCAAAATTGAGTTAATATGGTTTACTTCATTCTTGGTTTAAGTATGTCATTGTGGTAAAACATGGTAACTCCAAATTTACTGGTTGCCTACATTTTCAAGTTAGAATAAGTAGTAAGTCCAATTTTGCAACGAGGTAAACAATAGTATCTCCGGGACTGCCATGTTCACAGGCAAAACAACAAAATAGTAAACAGTTGTAAGTCCAGTGCGAACGCCGTTTTTCGTGTTTATGTTTACTGTGTTTATTTTTATAATTACCTGTGTGTTTAGCAATTGATAATTATGTCTTGTAATAACAAAGGACGTAAATTTTTGCGAAAAATAGTTGGTAACCGAGTGTGTAAGATGATGGATCAAATAGAAAGGCAGAGTATTGACGGTAAGTGAGGTTATAGGTTATATTTTGTGTTATATTGGTTTAGTTTAGCTTGTTATTTTTGATTTGCTATTAGAAATAGAACCAGTTTTATTGTATTCATATAAAAAGCTTAAATATTTGGTTGAGCTGCTAAGTAGGTAGGTAATGCAAACAAAATATCAACAAATGGACATACGGTCTTTTACCATTACCGTGATTTGTCTTCTGTAATCTATCGGAGTTAAATTTATCTGCTAGTGTAGAGTAATGATAAATGAAATAAATGTAAAAAAGAGCTTTAATGCAAAACTATAAGTAACGTTAATCGTTCTTGAATTTTAAAGTTTAAAATCTAATAAAATAATTTTGGCATTGGTGTTTTTTATTTTTTTCTAGATTCATCAGATTTGAACTTACCTGCTGCTGGAATCATGCTTACTGAAGAAAGCGACAACCGGACCTTAATGCCGGACTCTAATAATAATGGTATGTGTTATTTTTTTTTTATATTTTGTATTATAAGTTTATTTTACATGATTTACATGATATTGTGTGAATGAGCATTAGTAATTTTAAAATATTAATCTTTTTCAGATCCGCCATCAACTTCTGGATACTTTGCTGCATCCCACTCTAAGCTTAGCATTCAACAATTGGTTGACTACAGTGATGACAGCGATAGGGACCCAAACTATATTCCAAGCGACGAAAGTACTGATGACGACAATGCCGTCAATACCAATACGGTTTTTTGTAATGTTGAAGGCAGTAGTGAAATCCAGCATGACAAGACTGATGAAGTCAACAACATGTCACAAATACATGAAATGAGCACTAAAATTCAGCAGCCAAAAAAACGTATGCGGAGAACTGAAACATGGCAGGTCACTAAAAGGTCTGCAGCAACTCGAGCAGGTCTTGAACATATATCAAAATCAGGCAAAAAAAAAGGGCAAAGTCTTTAAAACCAGGATGTGCGTCGTGTAGGAAAAACTGCACACAAAAAATCAATGATGAAACTCGGCAGCAAATATTTAATGCCTACTGGAATGAACAAAAAACATGGGATCTAAAGAGACAATTTGTCCGTTCTCATATTATGACAAAACCAACTGAACGGCATAGACCAAAGGATAATAGTAGAAGTGGGCAACGCAAACAGGCTATTTTATACAACTTTGATATAAAAACAGGAAACCATCTAGAAAAAATAGAAGTTTGCAAAACGTTTTTCTTAAATACATTGGCAATATCAGAAACAGTAGTTCATAATGCTTTAAAGAAAGATGTGAGCGGTGGATTTGTCACTATGGATATGCGAGGACGTCATGTTCCACCGAATAAACTTTCCAATGATGTACTTAATAATATTCGTGTACATATAAACAGTTTTCCTTCTTATGAAAGCCACTATTCCCGCCAAAAAAGCTCAAAAAAATATCTTGGTCCTGAGCTTAACAAAGGAAAAATGTATAAATTATATTTAACTAAATGTGAACAGGACAAACTTCCTAAAGACCAAATTGCTAAGTTCTGGGCCTATAAAAAAATTTTAAATTCTGAATTTAATGTAGGTTTCAAAACTCCTTCAGCCGATACGTGTGACAGTTGTGATAAGTTTATTTTGCAGCTAAAGGAATCCGCCAATGATGCCCAAAAGTCTACTATCCAAGAGCAATACAGTAGTCATCTTCAAGATGCTGACGTGAGATATAAACTTAAAAAAAGTGATAAAGAAGTAAGCAGAAACTCACCTACAACAACCAAAGTCATAATGTTGGATTTACAAAAGTGTCTCCCTACACCATATCTTACCAATAACCAAAGTTTTTATTGCCTGAAATTGTGGACGCTAAATTTAACTATTTATGATGCAACAACAAAGAAATCCTACTGCATAGTATGGAACGAGTCTGAGGCAGGAAGAGGAGGCAACGAAATAGCTTCAGCTTTATTAAGATGGGCTGAAATTGTTCTTGCTAATTCAACAATGGAGCATCTAATAATTTGGACTGATAACTGCCCCAGCCAGAACAGAAACGTCATGATGATGATGAATTACTTGTGGCTAATCAAAACTTGTTCAAACTTGAAAACGGTAGAACACAAATTTTTGTTGAGGGGACATACACACATGGAGGCGGACCATGTTCACGCCGTGATTGAAAGAAGCTTAAAAAAACAACCAACGATGGAAATTTGTACGCCCTGGGATTGGGAACAACTGATTCGTTCAACAGGGGCAACTGTTATTAAAATGCAGCTGTCAGATTTCAAAAACTTCGAGGCTTTGTATAATCAATCACAGTCACCATTTGTAGCTAAAAAACAAAATACTGAAAAACAACCATTCCTCATATCAACTGTTGTATATTTTCAAGTTCAGGCTACTGCACCAAGCTCACTCTATTACAAGCAAAGTTTCCTCGATGAAAGTTTTAAAGTTTTAAACGTTGCAAGATCATTAAGGAGTGAACAGAAATTGCCCGAACAATTGCCAGTTCAGCGAAAAAATCTTAAAGGTGTTACCAAAAAAAAGCATAATTATCTGATAAAACTGCTGCAATGGGTACCTGTACAGTTCCATCACTTTTATAAAAATATCCCAATATCACAGAAAAATGTAGATGATGATGAACCAGAATAGTGATAATTAAAATTGTTCAGTTTTTATTTTGTTTAAAATATAAGTTTGTTCTTGCTACTTTCATACATTTATCTACCTGCTCCTTTGGATAGAGGTAAAAAGTCGTAAGTCCATAAATCAAAGTTCAGGTAAAAATTTTCTAACCTTTGCTACTCTAATTTGAAAGGTCTCTATATGTGTATTATACTTTTTAATAACCCAATGTGTTAACATTATTTAAAGTATATAATAAAAATACTTTATCCCAAATAATTTCTTCTTTTTATCATTTCTCAAAGTTCATTAAAATGGACTTACGACTATTTACCTCTACGGTACTGATTTGTACATGCTACAGTGGCTATCGATGTAATGTATGGATTATATCTTTAATTTAAAAGAAACTAATTTGATTGACAGATGACGTGCATGTGTTTAATTTGTGATTTGACTGTAGTACTCCAACTAGTTAATTTATTAATCCCATACTTATTACAGATGTGATCACAAAGGCATTTGAGGATTTTGAATATAAAGATTTTGAACATGTACCCTCTGAATGGTTTCGACATGGTAAACAACGTTTAGTGAGGGAACAGAACAGCAATGTAAAATAAAAATTTATTATGATTAAACTAATGTTCTTACTGACGATTGTTTTTGTGTAAACTAGCTCAAATTTTATATTTTCAGATCCATAATTACAAAAACTTATTAACAGAAAGACCCCCCCCATTCTCCTGATTATATCATGTACTAATACTATCATGACTATACAGTGAGTCGATAGTTAGTGCCATAACGATTAATAATACCTATACCACAATAGATACAATAAAACTACTTTGACAGATTATAGACACCTGAAAATAGTATATTTTAAAGATATGGAACATACAGGATGTTCTTTTTGCAACCAGTTCGTTTTACCCTTTCTGAAAATATAAGGTATTAAATATACCTTATATTTTGAACTACTCTGTAGTAATTACTACATTCAAAAGATATGATCACTTTTATGTCAATCGCAATGTATTCATCACCCTGTATCTTTCTTAGGAAAATAAATATGGTATATATTTCACCGTCACCGATGGTACCATACGGTCTATTTTTATTTTCCTGGAGGAACTGACCTCAATATAATTACATCAATTTCAGGAACGTATTAAATTACTTTTTAATTTTCCCATATTCCCTATAGGGGAGATCGGGGAGCATTCGGCCACGGGGAGCATTCAGCCACTCAAAATATTTCAAAAATCATTTGAATTTCCCGGGTTAATCTAGTAATTCAGTGTTGTTAACATAATAACCCACAACTTGAAGTGAGTTTGACCGGTGATTAGTGGAGAAACCGAATTTTATAAATTAAACAAGAAAATCGAGCTCTAAGGTAAGAAATTTTATAACAGCTGCATTCCTCAAAATCTGAGTTTAATGAACAATATTGAAAAACTTTATTATAGAAAATATATGCTTAGATAATGCAAATATTTAACTGATATCAATTTGTAACCTAAAAATTGTCGCCGCTGGGGAGCATTCGTCCATACGTACCTGGGGTGCATTCGGCAGGTGGACGAATGCTCCCTAGGTGGATGAATTTAATAAATAAATGCAACTTACTTGTTTTGGACAGTTTTTTGGTAAAACATTAACACAGTTTTAGTTTTTTAGTCAATAAATTTGTGATGTGGAAGTATTGATTTAATTTGCAGAGGTATTTTATTTTTAGATGCCACGAAAACGTGTTTTAAAAACTAAGAGAAACTCAATTGACGAGGAAGCTGTTAAACGGGCTATTATATGCTATTTTAATGGTACCTGCTCCGAAAGAGAAGCTGCAGGGGTAAATCATATCAAAAGATCCACCCTTCAAAGTCGAGTGAAGAAAATTTTATCAAAAAAGACTAAAGAAGAATATTTAAGGCAACATTTACAGAACCAAGATGACTCAGGAAATGACAGCGAACTAGTTGACGATTCACCAAAATACTCCAGTAAATATACCAATAGACAAGTTTTCACCATGGAGGAAGAAGAAGAATTGGTAAAATATATTAAACATGTTCGGATATTAACTATGGACTAACTTACGTTCAGGTCCAAAAATTAGCTTACGACTATGCTAATGCTCTACCACATTGTCAGGTTCCCAAGGAATGGCACGAATCAAAAAAGGCTAAGGAGGGATGGAGAAGAGGTTTCATGGAGAGGCATAAATCTCTTTCTTTAAGGAAACCTGAGAGCACGAGCTTAAGTCGCAGCATAGCTTTTAATAAGTTTAAGGTGGAACAATTTTTTGATAACCTTAAGAAGGTATATGATCGTTATAAATTCCCTGCTGAGCGAATATACAACCTTGATGAAACGGGAGTAACAACTGTAATGAAACCAGTAAAAGTTGTAACAACTACCGGTAAGAAGCAGGTATCCCAAGCGGCATCAGCAGAAAGAGGGGAGTTAGTGACCTTTGTTGGTATCGTTAATGCTGCAGGCCAAAGCATTCCACCTGTCTATGTGTTCCCTAGAATTAGAAATATCGACGACTTCATGCATGGTGCCCCAATTTCCAGTTTAGCTCTTGGAAATCAAAGTGGTTGGATGACCGCAGAACTGTTTCCCAATGTTCTAAAGCATATAGCAACTCATACACATTGCACTATAGCGAACTCTATTTTGCTATTAATTGACAATCATGAGTCACATGTGAATCTTGCGTGTATCAAATTTTGCAAAGAAATTGGGATAATTCTTTGAAGTTTTTCACCGCACACAACTCACAGGATGCAGCCTTTGGACGTCGCGGTTTATGGACCATTCAAGCAGTTCTGCAATGTAGCATTCAATGACTGGATGACATCAAACCCGGGAAAGACCATTAGTGTGAGGAATATTGCTGAACTAACTAATCGCGCTTATTTAAGAGCTTTTACAGCCAGCAACATAATTAGTGGATTTAAAAAACCAGGAATATGGCCATTTAATAGATTGGCCTTCAGTGATGACGACTTTAATTCAAGTTATGTTACCGATATGCCTTTGCCTCAAAACAATCAGTTGGTAAATAAAAACCAAATTGCTGTTAACAATAATCCGTCAACTACAAAATTTGAAGAAATTCTGGAAAATGAAAACAAAGAAGTTTTGGACAATGAAAACAAAGAAACCGAAACGCTTCAAGATCGGGAAGAAGAGTATGAAAGTATACCCAAAATAACACCAGAATCTGTCAACCTTACCCTAAAGCAGTTAAAATAGAGGGTAAACGTAAAAGAGAGCCTGCCTTGTCAAGGGTTTATACCGATACTCCCGAAAAAGAAAGACTTGAGGAAAAGGAGCGGGAAAAGCAAAGGAAAAAAGATAAGTGCCCAAAACGAGATCTGTTTAATAAAAATGATCCAAAAAAAATGTCAATAGACAGCCAATAAAGAAAGTTAAATTGGATCAACTCAACTACTCTGATTCATCATCCAATAACAGTGACTTCCCATCAGTTCATGATAATTTAGACGAAGATGTTGATGAGGAATTTAAAACTATTGAAGAATTAAAGAAACAGGAGTTAAGTGAAGGAGACTTTGTTCTTGTAAAATTTAAAGTTTGTGGTACTTTTATCCATTTTGTTGGGCAAATTTTAAACATTAAAAACGAAAATACGACACGCGTTAAATTTCTAAGACGAAAAGGACTTTCTACAACTTTTTATTTTCCTCCCATTGGCGACATAACAGAAATAGACATTAATGATGTCATTGGCAAAATTGTACCCTCTTCGAAGGCTGGAACTGTGAGAACAGCCTCATATTATCACTTTAATTACAATTTTGGATTTCTAGTTAATTGACTAAAATTCTGCTTTTTCTTTCTTTTGTGTTAAATTTCCCCATGTTTTTTGTTTAATTTACGACAAAAAAAAAATCAGTATTTAGCCAATTATCAGTATTTTAGCTTTGGCCGAATGCTCCCCATGTGCTGGCTGAATGCTCCCTTGGTATGGGTAGCATTCGGCCAAATGCACCAAGTCACTGAAACAATTTTTTTGGCTCGGTATATCAATATTTTGTCCAAATGACCTGTAGAATACTTAGGTAAGTGTTTATTAATTATAAAGAAATATATATTTAATCAGTTTTTCATATAATTATTTAATTATCCCAAAAAACAAATAAGTGGCCGAATGCTTCCCGATATCCCCTACCTAAATTAAACGGTTTTGGAGATATTTCAACTTCTAGGGGGTCAAAACCATATTTTTTAAGAAATATCAAATTGGCACTGGAAATAAGTAATTTGTACTATGCTAAGGATTGCACTTGTTACCAATTAGGGTATTCAATTTTGTTTGGAAGTGTCAATTTTTACCATTATTAATTTCAACTTTTAATTTCCAATAACTTTTCCTAGTGAAACTTTTCAGAAAAGGTAAAAATGATGGTAGTTTACTCTTATATTTTCACATTTTTTATATATTCTGGATACCCTATACACGAACTGTTAACTTTGGTTCATGGCAACCTTATTTTGAATACAAGCAAAACATTTTATCAACAGCCTTTTTTTAAGTAAAATAAAAAAGTTTTTCCTCTTATTCACTATAACTGTGAACATATTGTATACATAACTATAACCGAGATGACTTCTTCTTCCCTAATATAAAATTAATATTATATTGTGTATATATGCAGTGGCGTAGCTAGGTAACCAAGGGCCCTGGGGCAAATCAAAAAATGGGGCCCCACTGCTATCTAAACTGGTTAGGTTTTATCAAGTAAAAATATTAAATATACGAATACTTTAAAAATGCTAAGCTACTTTATCATCAGCTCTTTTTCGTGCACTGCAGGGCAGGTAATAAAAATATTAAACAGTAACAACATAAATTACAATTAATACTTGGTGTAGGTATTGGGCAATAAAACGAAATAGAAAAGATTCAAGGGTTTATTATATAAAGGTCGGACCTAACAACTGACTAAATAACAATTATATTTACAATCTTTTCCTAGCTTTAGTTTTCGCAAAAGTATCAATGACTTCGGTTAAATCCAGGCTTGATGCGGTTTTGTTTTCGATTGCTATTAGCGATAAATGTCGGAGTCGAGTTTGGCCCATACTATTCCTTAAATAATTTTTTATTATTTTTAATTTGCTAAATGGCTTTCAGCTGCTGCAGAAGTGACAGGAATTGTAAAGAATAATAACATTGCTGTAAATACTTCCGTTAGGTCGCATTCTAGCACTCCATATTTGCTCATTATTTCCTTACATAATTGGTGAACAGTCCATTCTCGAGTTAATTGAGGTAAAGCTAGGTGGTAAATATTAATAAATTGACGTGAAAAGCTAGGGCCTATTATATCTGAATATTTTCTTTGGAATTCGTCACACTTTTGTAATAAAGTTGCTTCATCAACATGTAATAAAAATGTTGGTGTTAGAAAATCGAATATTTGACAGACTGCACTCATACCAGTAAAACGTGTATTTAATTGAGCGATTAATGTGTAGTAACATTATTGAAAATCTCAATTTTAAATATTTCTTCTCTGTTTGGAAATCGGTGATCAGCAGCTAATTCATCAAAATGTTTTTTAACTTTCCTTTGCCTTTTTTCTTGAAAATGGGTATCTATACCATATTTTCTTGCAGTTTCACTGGCTTTGCACTTGAATAATTCGAAATCATTTCTATAAATTTGCAACTTTGCTTTGGTCTCTGCTAAAGCTTTACTTGCCTCGCCCAAATTGATGTCGCATCTTTGTAAAGTTTTGGATGCATAATTGATGTCATTCAATACACTGTGCATGAATTCGCAAAGCAACACGAACTCGAAATTTAGCATTTTTGTTTTAATACTCTCTGCTTCACTACGCTCATCTTTATTAGGACTCTTTAGAACTATTTCTGATAATGCTTTGATAATATCAAAAAAACAAAGTTTTATTGCAGATATCGTATTGACCCTACTGGACCATCTAGTCGGATTTAGTTTTTTTAGAGTGGTGTCCGATTCGCCAGTGAATTTTGACAGTAGATCCCAACGTTTGAGCTGTTTCCGAAAAAGTTATACAAATTTTACAACGTTGCGAAATAAATCTGTATTTCCCGAGGGGTGGACAACTCTTTAAATATGGTGTACACCTACACGCTTGAGTACTTGAGTATTACTTAATTATTATTGAATACCGTAAGTACTTTAAAATATTAAGTATATTATTTAAATACTATTTAAATATTTTGAGTATCGTTTGAGTACATTGAGTACCATTGAGTATCTCTTCAGTATGTTGAGTATTGTTAAATATCCTTAAATATTTCCTTTCCGAACCGAACATTCACGAAACACATCAGAGGCGAATTTCACACGGTAACAGTATCTTCCTTGTATTTATCTTTAGATTGCACTCATTGCGCCAGTGTTGTGGTCGTTTTCTTAGGCGAAATGGATATTGGAAATGAAGGTAAGTGTTTTAGTACAATAATAATTGGTATAAGTCGTCCACAAAGACATAGTAGATATAAAAACACGCATAAAAAGTTCAAAGCATGCCGACAAAGTGTGGATGCCGTTCGAATCGAACAGTAGAGGCGACACGGAACTACCTGGTTGGCGCCGCGTCACGTGTCGACTGGTTTCGACTCTTTTAATTTGCCCCTGCCCTCTATCCCTATTGCTGAAAATAATTAAAAATGTTGAAACTTTTCCGTATTTTCCAGATAAAAAAAAATTGAATCCTCAAAGTTTACGCTGTTGAAAATAATTTCAATTTTTACTTAATTTACTCAAAAATAATAAATATATGAGAATTCGGAGAACCGCAACTCTTAAAAAATTATACACCCACCCTCCCCCCCGTTAGCATCACTGCGTCCCCCTTTGATAAAATTAAAATCTGGCAACCCTATTCATAGATTCAAATTCACCACGCACTGCTTGTACCGTGCCGATTCGAGCCGAGCCGATTCAATGCGCATCCTCTTGCTGAAGATCTGTAAAGTACACAAACTTTTAACTTTTATCTCCCTTAGGAAGGTAGATAAAAGAATTATGTTTATAGTTTTTTTTTATCAGAACAAGTTCTATACGTTAAAGTCATGATGGTAATAACTAACATAAGTATACTGAACGCAAGTTAAAATTATCAATAACTATTGTTATTTATTTGTGGTTTTAGGTGTATGGGAATTTGCTAAAAACAAATTAAGGGCAAAAATTCCCGAATATATTGTTAACCTTTTAAAAATCAGTGTTACGATAATACTGCAGCTTTATCAAATTTTGGTGAAAATGAAATAAAAAATTTGGAATAATTTGCTAGAGAAACTTTACCAAAAATTATTGATATTGAAGATGACGAAAAAAAACATAAGTATTATGGAATATTTTCAAATAATCCTAAAAAATTGTATGTATTAGATGGCCATAAAAAGACACTATTACATTTAGGTGACTTCTTCAAGGAAATGTTTTATGATGTCAAGGCAAAGATACTAGAAAAAACGAAAAAACAATTATAAAACAAGGAAAATGATCCTCCTCGTGACCCTCCCAAGAATAAAGCTGTGATTGGGAGAAAAAGAATTTCCAGAGACAATACATTATCAAGTTCTGATGTAAGTGAGGCGTTAGACGATACTATTGTACAGTTTGATCTAAACCAAGAGAAGCGTAGAATTAGCGAAGCACTTAAAAGAAATGTTAAAAGATTGTCACAAAATGAAAATGTAGATTTTAATATACGCACTTACATGGCTGCACAAAATAGTGCTTGTTATGCCAATGCATATATCACTTGTTATATTTGCAAAAGAGATATAAAAATAACCTGTAGCTTAACCATTTCAAAACCATACTGGACACTTTAAAATTTTTATAAACATGTAAAAAATCGTCAAATGAATGACAAACCGGGAGGTAAAGATAAGAAAAAACAGAATAAGCACTTTGGATAAGTTTGTCCTACCTAGTTCATCCAAAACTTTATCTTGTATTTCGGTCATTACTGAAGACACTTCATCAGAACAAACTGGAGCTACTTCTATAGAATCCTCGATTGAATCACGAACAGTACTTAATGATTTTCAGCTGACATTCGACGATTCTATCAATGAAACATATATGAGCAATCAAGATAAAACTCACGCATCCAATGAGAAAAATACCATCGAAATCTCTTCCCCTTTAACTAAATCATATAATCGGAATGGACACAACGTTATCAATAAAGAAAAAACTACTACCAAAACTACTTCATCCTCGACCTCAACTAATACCGAATCGAGTTTCGAGCCTAATACTTCGTTTCCGCCAGACGAACAAAATTTTTAAATAGCAGAGGTATTAGCAAAGACACAAGTAATAACCTCTGCTCGTCAAATGTCTCGGATAATATTGTGTCTGATTCGACATCTTATTTCAACATTAACAAAACAAAATGGCAGCAAATAAAATACACCAGAAAAGAGAGACTAAGAAGAAAAAGAGAAAGTGACGATAATTGTATGATAACGGACTTTTATCCCCTTTTTATTATCAATGGAGTCGCAAAATATATTTTGCATGAGACGCAATGTCTTAGCAAAAATTTATGATTCGAATATCAAATGTGTGTATTGTTATCTCTGTAAATTATTTTCGAAAGAAATAACATCTTTGACTTCTTCGGGATATTGTGATGTGGAAAAATCTTACGAGGACACTTAAGTATCAAGAGGAAAGTAAATCTCACCTGAGCGCAATGGTAATATTGGCCACAAGATCGTCTTTAGTTGGAACAATAAATAATGTTCAGTTAAGGCAACAAATTCAGGATGAAGAAAAATACTGGGGAAAGATTCTCAAGCGTATACTCGCAACAGTTAAACTACTTTCCCGGCAAGGATTAGCTCTTCGGGGATCCGATGAAAATGTTGAAAATCGTTATAGGGGCAATTATTTAAGCTGTCTAGTATATCTTGCCGAATTCGACGATTTTTTAGCTGAACATCTGCGCCGTTACGGAAATCAAGAAAAGGGTTCCACAAGTTATTTATCACATCATATAGCCGATGAGTTTGCTCAACTGATTAAGGATAAACTGCTGGATGCTTTCACGGCCGAAATTAAAACTGCTAAGTATTTTTCGATTATAGTCGACTCTACACCGGATATAAGCCATTGTGACCAACTAAGTTTTATTTTAAGGTATGTGCATGAAGGAAAACCAGTAGAAAGGTTTATGGGATTCCTAAAAATTAACGGTCATACTGCCGATTACTTACAAGAGTTAGTTATATATAATCTTAAAGAACTGGCCTTGATATTGAAAATTGTCGTGGTCAAAGCTACGACAATGCCGCAAACATGTCAGGAAAATACAATGGTTTGCAGTCAAGAATAAAAACTCTATCTCCCACTGCTGTTTATATACCCTGTACAAACCATTCACTCAACTAGGTTGTTAATTTTGCCTGTGAGAACTGTTTTCAAACCGTTGACTATTTTAACTTAGTTCAAAATGTATACACATTTTTTTCTTCTTCGACACATAGGTGGCAAAAATTAGAAGGAAATTGCAGCCACGTTCCGAAAAGGTTAAGCGATAAGTAGGTTATTATAGCCGGTGCTGAGACTCCCCCCTCCACTTTCGACCTTGGGATGACCTTGAGTGTCCTTGGGATGACCTTGTATGGCGTCATCCGTGACCTGGATATGTAGAGGTCACGGTGACCTTCATTTGACCTCTGCATATGGGAGAAGGCATTCGACATTAAATGACTTTGAAGTGACGTCATAAGAGTTCGTGACCTTCATTTGACCTCTGCTGAATTAAATAGTAGTGACAAAAATTTTATCAATTACTACTACAACTACTCTGTAATTGCCATACATAGAAATGATGAATGAATTGAGTTGAAATTGGAATGACGTGTTCGAATTGTAGTGGGGGATTTTCCATATAAGAGAG
>NW_019418063.1:58077-64217 GCF_000390285.2 Anoplophora glabripennis | reverse complement strand
ATAACAAATCTTTTTTACTACTTACAGTATATTTTATTTCTTATATACTCTACAAAATACCATAAACCAAACAAAGTGAAACCACAGCGCTTAATTAAACAAACAATAACAAACTGTGTTAAAACAATAATCGATAATACGTTAATCGTAATGACGTGACGGTATTTTCTGATTCACTTAAAAACCATAAAAACATGTGGCGCTATCTCTGTATTTTTGTTTCAACTATAAGTCGCCAGTAGCGCCGCGAGAGAATGAGATACGATGTTTTTGGAAATTAGCGGGAAGTAACTAGCTCTCTAATCTCTATTCTAGAGAGTGTGAGGGTGTTCTGTGGCTCAATACTCATGCTGCCAGAAGCTAAAGAGGTTAGAAGTGGCGAATTTATATTTTCTTCTCTATGTTCTTTTTATACTGAAAACATTATTGTTACAAAGCAATGTTAAAGAAACTTCGTGTAGGCTTTGCCTTAAAAATATAACCGATAAATGTTTTGAAGTGATAGACAAGGTTATTAGAGATATTGTAGATAGTCTTTTGCTGAAATCGGTAAGTCGGTGAATTATAATTACATTAGATCTTAACAGTCTCAAGTGTAAAGCAGCTTTTAGTATTTAATTGTTATTATGGTCTTTCCGGTTAAAGCTGCATATTTTTCAGAAATTTGATTGCGAGAGCGAAGTGGTTATATGTAACGTTTGTAGAAGGAAGTTAAATGCAGTGTTAGAATTTAAATCGACTTGTCTGAATACCGATAACACAATTATGTCTTATGTGGATCGCGAGAAAATCTTACACTATCTTACTCTATCAAATAACATTACAACTGTTTTTTTTTTCAAATGGCACACTATATATTTTTTTATCAATTCTGGAAGATATTTTTTTCTGCGTTCAACTATGTAAGGAAGTCTATAGTTTCATTAGAAATATTGCTAGAAAAACAGCAAAAAAGATGCACCCTACTTTCCGTAGCTTTATTCTGAAAAATTATAGCCAGCTGCAAAAACAAGTTGCTATGTTTTTAAAGTAACATATTTTATTTGTAATACGATAATAAGATAACAATTCAAAACAATACTTATTTCAAATGTTCAAAATGGCATTTGCTTCCAAACACAGAATAGCTCTGTTTGTCACTCCCTCTCTACAGACACATTCTTATTATGTTTTTAAGATCGTCAATATCATTTAAAGACGAAGTGTAAACTTTTTATTTTTGGGTAGGGCCAAAGAAAGAAATCTATAGGAATTGAGATCCGGAGATCTATAGCAGGCCATTTAACATCTTTATCGAATGTTCTTCATCTCTTACCCTTCTGGGTTTAAAAACTCCTCTTTTCTTTTGAAAACCATCTGCTGCCAAATTCCTGGCTAACTTTCCGAAAATTTTATCTGACGGAGGTTGTCTCTGCAGAAAACGATGTTGGTATATATGCCTGGCAGCTTTAGCGTTCTTTTAACACTCCATAAATTAAAATCATATCTAGTTTTTCTTGGGTACTATAAGTATTCATGTTATAGTAATAATAATTATAATAGATATTTATAGATTATAGATAGAATTTATAGATAGAATAGGTAGGTACAAAATGTCAGTTATTTTGAAAAACCGTTATTTAGAAACGTCAAAATTCAGTTGTTTCCGCAGCTGGCTATCATTTTTCAGAATAAAGCTACTGAAAGTAGGGTTCATCTTTTTTGCTGTTTTTCTAGCAATATTTCTAATGAAACTATATACTTCTTTATATAGCTGAATGCAGAAGAAAAATATTTCCCAGAATTGATAAAAAAATATACAGTGTGTGATTTGAACAGAAACAGTTGGCTACATCAATTTTGACATATTTTACCATGGCGACGATCTAATAATGTCATTTGATGGAGTTTGAGCGGCAATTTAAAAATATATAGGGTTCGTTATAGCTATTTGATAAAACAAAAGAGATACGAGGCCGTGAATATCAAACTGAATCACCCGGTATATTTTATATCGAACCCCGAGCAAAATTTGAAATTTCTGAGATCGTGCAGAGAGAAAAAAATTGCCTAAAATGTCACGATAGAAGTAGATAATTTGGAAAATATACAGGCAGATGATCGTAATAATAATAATGATAAATAATAATTATGCATTAGGCAATAGCATTACAGTACCAATTGCATAAAGATGCAGCCCCATAATATACATGCATACAACAAGCAATATTAGAGAATAAATATTTTAATTATATTTGGACTTAAACTGTACGCACTGACAAAACAATCGCACATAACAGGCCGGATATAACATTTCAGGATAAAATGGAAAATTTCGCTTACATAATTTATATAGCAGTACCATCTTTTAAGGTGATTCAATTAAAATTTAATAAATTTATTAATAATGCCATTGTAGATTGTACTTAAATTATCCCTCTCTGGCTTTTTGCTTATGGAGTTACTGTATGACTTTATAGATAGCATCTCGCTAATGTCTTTTTTAATAATTAAATTTGTTATCACAAATCTGAATCGATTCATCATTGAGATTAAAATTATGTATTAATATTTTATAATTGAACGTTTGCGAAAATTTTAACACATAATTCAATCAAATCCGAGATTGATTAAAAATGACACAGAGTTTTTTCGGTACGGTGGTACAAATGTATAATTAATAATTACAGAGTCGGCGTCATATGTTTCATTAACTTAAAGTGACCATTCGTCCCGGATTTTGCGGGATTGTCCCGTGTTCCCGCATTTACAATGTCCCGGATTCATTGTATTCCTTCCTACATCTTATGTTCATGTGACAGTAACATTATAATAATATAAACTGAAAATTAAATGCTTCATAATTCCGAACGGTAATAACAAAAATTGAAAGGTACTAGCGTGGGCAACATTGTAACGTCCCGAACACTATTTATGTCTGGGATTCCTCGAATATGTATTTAGTGGGTTAGCACTGGCATCAGTGGCATTAAATTAATTGTTCAGTTGTGTATTAGATGTTGGGAATTTCAGATAATTATGTTATTGAGAAAACAATTGTTTAATTACTTTAATTACATTGCTCATAATTAATAATTGCTAATAATTTATTTAATAGTAATAATTAATAAATTGCTCATAATTAATTGCAATTAATTATCTGGCAATCTTATACTAAACCTGCACAGCGTCCCGCCACAGTTGTTATATCTTCTGTGGTCCCTCATTGGCTCCGATAATATCTGGTCACTTTACATTACCTTCAAATGTAAATATATTCGTTTATTAGTCACTTTTTGTTATATGCATTATTTCGACATGTGTCACATATAAACCCCTAAAAATTAAAACTTGATTTTTAAAAATACCCTGTATGTGAAATTTTTTCAGCAACACGTCACTGCAGAGCCCCGATATGGTACCATTCGAGGAGAGTGTCTGTAAAGATGAAGAGGATGGATGTAAACATGAGAATGGATCAGAAGTGAAAACTGAGCAGGAGGGCAAAGTATTGTACAAATGTGATAAATGCATTTACGAAACTAGAAGTGAGATCCATTTTACAGCACACTATGTGAGACACGAGAACGATTCGGAAGTGTATAAATGTGAATTTTGTGAGTATAAAACTGAAAATGAGAAATCACTTCAAAGGCACCTATTGAGGCATAAAGACCATTCGAAGGTTCAAACGTACAGGTGTAACGACTGCGATTACAAAACTGTATACAAGAGTTATATCAAACATCACCAACTGAAGCATAAAGATCCTTCACAGGTTCAAATGTACAAGTGTAACGACTGCAATTATGAAACTAAATATAGCAAATATATGAAAGGACACCAACTGAAGCATAAAGATACTTCACAGGTTCAAATGTATAGGTGTAACGACTGCGATTACGAAACTAAATACAAGCATGTTCTCACAAAGCACCAAGTGAAACATAAAGATCCTTCACAGGTTCAAATATACAAGTGTAATGACTGCAATTATGAAACTAGATACAACTGGAATATGAAAGAACACCAACTGAAGCATAAAGATACTTCACAGGTTCAAATGTACAAGTGTAATGACTGCAATTACGAAACTATATACAGCAAAAATATGAAAGGGCACCAACTGAAGCATAAAGATACTTCACAGGTTAAAATGTATAAGTGTAACGACTGCGATTATGAAACTAAATACAAGTATGTTATCAAAAAACACCAACTGAAACATAAAGATCCTTCACAGGTTCAAATGTACAAGTGTAACGACTGCAATTATGAAACTAAATATAGCAAAAATATGAAAGGACACCGACTGAGGCATGAAGATCCTTCAGAGGTTCAAATGTACAGGTGTAATGACTGCAACTACGAAACTAAATACAGGAAACATATGGAAGTACACCAACTGAAGCATAAAGATCCTTCACAGCTTCAAATGTATAAGTGTAACTACTGCAATTATGAAACTATATACAGCAAACATTTGAAAGGACACTAACTGAAGCATAAAGATCCTTCACAGGTTCAAATGTATAATTGTAACGATTGCGATTACAAAACTAAATACAAGCATACTCTCAAAAAGCACCAATTGAAACATAAAGATTCTTCACAGGTTCAAATGTATAAGTGTAACGACTGCGATTACGAAACTAAATACAAGTATGTTCTCAAAAAGCACCAAGTGAAACATAAAGATCCTTCACAGGTTCAAATGTACAAGTGTAATGATTGCAATTATGAAACTAAATATAGCAAAAATTTGAAAGGACACCAACTGAAGCATAAAGATACTTCACAGGTTCAAATGTACAAGTGTAATGACTGTGATTACAAAAGTAAATGCAAGTATGCTGTCAAAAAGCACCAATTGAAACATAAAGATACTTCAGAGGTTCATGTGTACAAGTGTAATGACTGCGATTACAAAAGTAAATACAAGCATGCTGTCAAAAAGCACCAACTGAAACATAAAGATCCTTCACAGGTTCAAATGTACAGGTGTAACGTCTGCAATTACGAAACTAAATACAGGAGATTTCTCGAAAAGCATCAACTGAAACATAAACAGCCCTCGTAGGTTCAAATGTATAAGTGTGATAGCTGCGGTCTCAAAACTAAATACAAGTTTCATATGAAACGGCACCAACTGAAGCATAAAAATCCTGTGCCAATCCAAACATACAGGTGTAACGACTGCAGTTATGAAACTAATTACAGGAGGGGGATTGGGACGTCACATGTTGAAGAGTCTTCATAAATGCAAATGTACTGGCGTACTTTACTAACGACCGAGCATAAGGAGTCTGAGGAGGCCTCACTTGATGCACAAAAAAAGATTTGCAGGTGTGAATTATTACCTTTCGTATGTTGTGCAAAATATTGTCACAAATGGAGGCTTTTGAGAGCGACAAGTGTGGATACGACACCAATTCTACATATGTTTGCCTTGACATACATTAGTTGAAACACGAAAACCTGACCGAAACGAGGGCCGACAAGTGATTTTGGACTAGCATTTGTAGAATTCGCTAGTACCCAGTTATGTCCGTACTTTCCTATTTCTCACATTATCACAGTCTGCTAATTGACAAATGGTTCGTATCTTCGACAAATTATATGTTAAACGTGTACATTAATTTTAAACAACGATGATGTCGACTGTGTAAAGCATTTAATTAATAGAAAGGTCTAATGTAAAATTAATATATTTTTATAACGGAGAGCTGGTGAGAACTGCTGACTTTGGTAGCGGATAGAACAATCAAGAATGATGGTACTTTGTATTACAAACATGTTTCGAAATCTCCGCCATTTTCCACCTTACTGGCGATTAGAAAATTTAAAATTTCTACTCTAATATTTTTCTTATTCATAATGATCACTGTTAGTACACCAGGAAAATTAGCGAAAATAAAAGAGAAACTCGAAAAAAGTCCTATCCGCGAGATTATTGAAAAATTGTCTAAAGGAACATAACACAAGACATCTCTCATTCATCTCGTGAGTCAAAAAATTTTATTTATTAACTAACTTTTCTATTTAAACAAATAAGTGAGGAAAACAGTTTTATCACTTTACAGGGAAAACCATCAATTTTAGCGAAAAGTGACTCACAGACAGCTTGTAGGAAGTAAAGTCCCGTTTTTACTCATCACCCT
>NW_019418063.1:9439-57368 GCF_000390285.2 Anoplophora glabripennis | reverse complement strand
GAGATAGCATAAATAGCAACAATGTTATTCAAATTGTTTATAAGCGAAAAACGCACGGTTTTTTAATGCACAATTTGAGAATGTTAATGTCAAAAAAACGGTGATATTTTTTAATAGGTCGCTTAATTACGTCTTTAAGATTACAATGACGCTTTCAGAATCATGTTTGGTTGAAAATTAACACCTGTACAGAGGCTTAAAGTTCATAACTTTTGGAGCCTCCGTTATAAACAAATAGAATTGTACGAAAACTATTGCACCTATAGCGCCCACTTTTGGCACACTTTTAAAGTATGACAAAACCCTCAACTTGTCATAGGTTTTATAAAATTTTTATAAATGCGATAGTTATAAACAAATTTAAAAATGGGCACTTTTCTTGTTTTTTTGCAATAACTTTTTTGTTTATTAACCGATTTTAATTTAAAATATCTCATTTTGTAGATCATTTTATTCCCTACAAGCTGTCTGCGAGTCACTTTTCGCTAAAATTGATGGCTTTCCCTGCAAAGTGAAAAAAACTGTTTTCCTCACTTATTTGTTTAAATAGAAGTTAGCTAATAAAATTTTTTAACTCACGAGATGAGAGATGTCCTGTATTATGTTCCATTAGACAATTTTACAATTATCTCGCGGATAGGACTCTTTTCGGGTAAAAATTTTATTTGCTTGGCCTATAGGGCTACTTAAATTAATTATTTCATTTCTAAAATTTTTTTTTATTCAGGTAGTTGAGTTTTTTAAACTACACTTTAGTTCTTCCATACACTGAAAGTTGTAAACCGGGGCAGCCGGAATTACCATATTAAGTTGTATTCCTGCATAATCACAGTGTTGCCAGTTCTTATAACTTACATACATGTTATTTTAAACAAATAAAATATAAGAACTAATTTATGAAAGTATTTTTGTTTTAAGGAACGAACATTATAAATAAATAAAAATTGTCTGATTTATATATTTTTAAAATCATTTAAGTTTTTGCAGATTATGTGTTACTATTTTTTTCCAATAGTGTATGTATTTAATTTGTGAATCTCAGTGTCAATGAACCATGACAGTGACATAGTTTAGCTCAACTATACTAGTGTCACTACATACACTAAAAATTGATGCAATTAGGAAAGTTAAAACGGGTGCATAAAGAAATACGGTGCGTTTTTTTTCTGATTCAGCCATTTCAACAGAGAATCAGTGCTAGACATATTACACTAATCCAAAATAAAATAGTAACAAAATGAAACACTGAACAGTTTAAATTTATGCAGAATCCCATCATGTTCCGGAGACATTTCTTTGAGTATAACTATATTTTCAGTCATTAATGCATTATTGTTTCTGGTATCGAATAAGAGAGATAAGTTAAAATCCACAAATAAGTTTATATTTTGCTTAACAAATATAATCACTTCGTATATGTATAAGCTCACTAAGGTAAGTATCCATTTTTCAATAGAAATTTGTTTGTCAGTTTCATGTTTAGAATATTCCTAATGCATCTCTTTTGTAATACAAATAGTAGGCCAGTTCAGGAAAAAAATTCTATTAAAAGTTTTTTTGTGGAATATTGTTCAGAAACGTGTTATAAACAAAATATCAAAAAATCAACTCGAGACTAGTTGGGAAACTTTGTTTTAACAGTGGTCAAAGTTATGGAAAAGTGGTTTTTTGACTCACGTAAAAAAGCTATTATTCATAGCGAAAAAAAGTTTATACAAAAAAGGTAGGTATTAAATAAGCCTATAAAATGAAGAAATTCCGATTAAATTCCGATAATTTGTTTATGTACAAGAGCTCAAAAATAGTCGAAAATGGCCGTTTTTCTTTAATTGCTAATAATGTAATTTTCATCGCAGACACTTACAATTCGGGATTTTTAGGCATTTTGCAACCTTAATAAATGGTAAAAATTTCAGCCCGAAAACTTCATTAGTTTGGCGTTGGCGGAATTTGTTATCTAAGAAGATGCTATTTTCAATTGATTTTTCCCAAGCTCAAAGGCGTTGTAGTAAATAGTTGTATTGACATGCATTTACTGAGAATTTAATTTTTCAAATTTAATTTGTTCAAAAATGACTGAAGAAATGTTAATATTTATTAAATTGTTAAGATAGGTAATTATTATAAAACGAAATACTAACGTCTATAGTTTAGTTAGTACTATTTTTCTTCGAATTTAAAAAAATCGTTCTAAGTTGATTAGAAGCCGAGGCATTTTTTTTTATTTAATCGCAGTGTCCTTAATTATTAAGAGCCGAAATTTGGTGAGTATACATTAAGAGCTATATTATCATACCTTACATTAACATTAAAGTGAATTCAACTATTTAATTGCAAAAAAGAAGATAGCGGCGATGCGTTCTATTACTCGGTCTAGCGAACGAGTGGGAAGAGCGAAGCTATATAAAAAATTAAATCGGGTTGAAATAATGTTAATACCATAGCTTCAATGCTCATGAATTTTCGCGCTACCACAAATTAAAAAAAGAATCATCTCGATAGGTTTATTATTAACCGAGATATGGCTAATTTTTCCGGCTCCATCGATTTGAAGGCGCTCGTTCACTTACCTGCACGCTACCAGGCGCGTAGGGCGCATGCTCCGCCTCACTCTCCCCACGCGTTCGATAGACCGAGTAATAGAACGCATCGCCGCTATCTTCTTTTTTGCAATTAAGTAGTGGAATTCACCTTAATGTTAATGTAAGGCATGAAAATATAGCTCTTAATGTATACTCTCGCCAAATTTCGGCTCTTAATATTAATAATTAAGGTCACTGCGATTAAATAAAAAATATATATATCAGCTTCTGATCAACTTAGAACGATTATTTTTGAAAATTCGAGGAAAAATAGTATTAACTAAACTATAGAGGTTACTATTTCATTTTATAATAATTACCTGTCTTAACAATTTAATAAATATTAACATTTTTTCAAAGTAATTTTTAAACAAATTAAATTTGAAAAATTAAATTCTCAGTAAATGCATATGTTAATATAACTATTTAGGTACAAAAACAACTAATGATCGAAACTATACAACGCCTTTGAGCTTGGGAAAAATGAATTGAAAATAGCATCTTCTTAGATAACAAATTCCGCCAACGCCAAACCGTTGAAGCTTTCAGGTTGAAATTTTTACCTCTTATTAAGAGTGTAAAAAGCCTCAAAAATCCTGAATTATAATATGTCTGCGATAAAAATTGCATTAATTATTAGCAATTGAAAATAACGGTAATTTTCGACAATTTTTGAGCTCTTGCGCATAAACAAATTATCGGAATTTAAGCGAACTTGTCTCATTTTATAGGCATATTTAATACCTACCTTTTTCGTATCAACTTTTTTCGCTATGAATAATAGTTTTTCACGCGAGTCAAAAAACCACTTTTCCATAACTTTAACCATTGTTTAAACAAAGATTCCCAACTAGCCTCGAGTTGATTTTTTGATATTTTGTTTGTAACACGTTTCCGACCAATATTCCGCAGAGAAACTTCTAATAGTATTTTTTTTCCGAAACAGGCTGTTTCATGTCTATAATGATTGGACTATAGATCGATAGCATCACTAGAGAGTTTCTCCAGAATACTATTCCATATTTTAGTTGGGATTGAACATATGCATGGTGCTATAAATGCTGTAGGAATATTAATATTTTGAGCTATTTTAGAGCATAATAGTATTTACCTACGACCACTACTGCAAATACTTAAAAACACACCGTCTGCGATCAATGTAAGATTCCTATTACGTACGGTAAAAAAATCGCACAGCTTGGTAAAAAAATCGTACAGTACAGGAAAACTGTACGATTTTTTTACCGTACGTAATAGGAATCTTACATTGATCGCAGACGGTGTGTTTTTAAGTATTTACAGTAGTGGTTGTAGGTAAAGTATAGTACGTAATACGTGGTGTAATGCAATTACGCACTCATAGAATTACGCACTCGCCGCGTCGTGGGTAAAATGCTTTTTACAACACTTATTACATGATATACTATTAGCGATCTTTTGACCACCATGGTCTATTGTATATTATGATATCTTTATATGTTCTAAAAGAATTATGTGCTAGATTTAGGATTTCCGCTAGAATTTGAAAAAAATATATCTAAATTACCATTAAGGGGTCTGTATATGCACAAAATTAGCAATTTTAATTCCCGGCATACAACAGACGAACGCTCTACATTACATTCAAGACTTTTTTGTTTTAAATCGTATACCTCCTCACATACAATGTCTATTCTTACAAATATATAGGAACCACCGTTCTTTACATTTTCTGTAGACCATACAGATGCTACATTATAACCATCCAGGTGTATGCAGAATATTTCTTCAGATGTATACCTACCAGTGTTCTGTTATACATAAGATGGCTGGTTGATTTTTCAAACTTCTTGTAAACAAATCTAGTTCCAAGAATTTATTTTTTAAAGACTACATATTTTGATGAAATTTTGTATATGTAGATAGCAATCCGTTAGTTTTTGTATTTGAGTAGGTGGAACATTGTGTACAAGATTTTTTATATAGCTCGCAACAAAGAAGTCCATTACGGTGAGGTCTGGACACCTGCGTGGCCACTGACATGCACAAAATGTAACAATTTATAACTTCAAGGATCTAAAATAGACCCTCCAAAGCTGCTTCCTTAAAATCATTTTTTTATTGCTAATATTAAATTTCTACGCTATGCCTGCATTTTCACTAAAATTGAAATACCTCACAAACTGTAAGTCCTAGGTGCTTTCAAAAATGCAGTGAAATACAGGGCGTTCCATTAAAAAATACATAACTTTGATATGGTACGCTTTTCCTGGACACCCTGTATATTTCAAAATATTCTTAAAATGCATAATAAAAAAAGCCTTATAAACAAATAAAACCAGCATTTTTGTTGAAATTTCACAACTTTCTAAGCTGGCATTAATTGTTAAATAAATAAATCCATAAATGAAACTTACCTATCTTGTAAAATTAAGTCCAAGCTTTAAAGTGAGATGTCGTGCGTCTCAATCCGTCCAATGGAACCAGAGATATGGTAAAATTGGTGCACGCGGAGACGGAAAATGTGAGATATTTGCACTAAATTTGCAATAATATTAGTTAAATAAAGTTAATCTTTTTTTAATTTTCAAAAAAATATATGTTGGTTATGGGAAAACGTAACTATTAACGCATAAAAAATTGTACTAGCTATAAAAATAAACTTTTTACAGCCATTTAAACATTTAATCTGTTAATAACAATTAAACTGACCACTTTCAGGCTTTGCAACCAAGGTTTTTAGATTCAGGTCAAAATACTCAGGAATAAGTTATTTGCAGCCATGGCACTCTGATTGGCCACAGAACCCTATCTGGCTCCTAGACTACTCGTTTAACAAATTGCATTCGTCCAGACCAATAACTAGTAAAATGCTCAAGCACAATTCCTCTAATTCCATAATTTTGCAACACACTAAGAATCTTATCATGGGGCACTGTGTCAAACGCCTTAGCTAAATCTAAAAACACTGCAGCACATTTTTTGCTAGAATCCAGATAGTTTCGTTTTTCTCATATAGTTTCAGGTTTTTTTTTGCTTCCATACCACATCTAACTTGGTTAACTTGCGATTTCTATTGTTAAAAATCAGAGTTAGCCGCTTGACACTCACTATTTTTTTTTTTTTGGTATGGATTTAGGAGTCTCTAACCTCAATAATCATTCATATTAGTTTACTCTTTTTTATTTATACAAATTTAACAAGTATGAATTGAAATAAGATTATTTTGTCACGTTTTTTCTTAGAATTAATTTACCCATTAAATAAGAAATTTTACAGTAAGTTGCAACAAAGTTCTACTCCTTTTAATTATGCAATTTTACTGTATTAGTGTGTAAGATGCTAGAATATTTCATATCAATACTTTATAATAGACTGATAAATACAACAGTATTTAACTAAAAATGTCCCAGTGATTCGATACTTTAACTTTGTTACAAAGTACAGCACAAGCATAGCATATTTGAACGTCGCTAAGAAAATTTTTAATAGTCTTTACAAATCTTGCATTTATGTTGCACTTGATGCGGTTTGATAGCACTCTTGTATTTAGTGTCGTAATTACAGTTGTTACACATGTACATTCAAACCTGCGAAGGATCTTTATGCTTCAGTTGGTGATTTTGGACACAACGCTTGTATTTAGATTCGTAATCGCAGTTGTTACACCTGTAGATTTGAACCTGAGAGGGCTCCTTATGTTGCAGTTGATGCTTTTTGATAGAACACTTGTATTTAGTTTCGTAATTGCAGTCGTCACACTTGTACATTTGAACCTGTGAAGGATCTTTATGTATCAGTTCGTGCCTTTTCATAGTATTCTTGTCTTTAGTTTCGTAACGACAGTCGTTACACCTGTACATTTGAAGCAGTGAAGGATGTTTATGTTTCAGTTGGTGCCTTTTGATACTGCCCCTTAATTTAGTTTCGAAATCGCAGTCGTTACACCTGTACATTTGAACTTGCGAAGGATCTTTATGTTTCAGTTGGTGATGTTTGATATACCTCTTGCATGCAGTTTTGAAATCGCAGTCTGTACACCTGTATATTTGAACCTGTGAAGGATCTTTATGCTTCACCTGGTGTGTTTTCATATTCAACTTGTATTTAGTTTCGAAATCGCAGTCGTTACACTTGTACATTCAAACCTGCGAAGGATCTTTATGCTTCAGTTGGTGATTTTGGACACACCGAACACTTGTATTTAGTTTCGTAATTGCAGTCGTCACACTTGTACATTTGAACCTGTGAAGGATCTTTATGTATCAGTTCGTGCCTTTTCATAGTATTCTTGTCTTTAGTTTCGTAACGACAGTCGTTACACCTGTACATTTGAAGCAGTGAAGGATGTTTATGTTTCAGTTGGTGCCTTTTGATACTGCCCCTTAATTTAGTTTCGAAATCGCAGTCGTTACACCTGTACATTTGAACTTGCGAAGGATCTTTATGTTTCAGTTGGTGATGTTTGATATACCTCTTGCATGCAGTTTTGAAATCGCAGTCTGTACACCTGTATATTTGAACCTGTGAAGGATCTTTATGCTTCACCTGGTGTGTTTTCATATTCAACTTGTATTTAGTTTCGAAATCGCAGTCGTTACACTTGTACATCTGAACCTGTGAAGGATCTTTATGCTTCACCTGGTGTGTTTTCATATTCAACTTGTATTTAGTTTCGAAATCGCAGTCGTTACACTTGTACATTTGAACCTGTGAAGGATCTTTATGCTTCAGTTGGTGCTGTTTGATGTGACTCTTGTATTTAGATTCGTAATCGCAGTCTGTACACTTGTATATTGGAATCTGCAAAGGATCTTTATGTTTCATCAGGTGACTCTGAAGTAATTTCTCATTTTCAGTCTTGTAATCACAGGACTCACATTTATACGCTTCCAAGTCGTTATCGTGTCTCGCACAGTGTGCAGTAAAACAGATCCCACTTTCAGTTTTGTAAATACATTTATTACATTTGTACGATACTTTGCCCTCCTGCTTTGTTTTCACTTCTGATGCATTCTCATGTTTACATCCGTCCTCTTCTTCATATTTACAGTCACTCTCCTCGAATGGTACAACATTGGAGCTCTCAAGTGGCATGTCGCTGAAAAAATTGCAAATAATAATAATAATAATAATTAATGTTTATTTACAGATTATACAGTAAACAATATTATAACAATAATAACAGCATTACATTGAAAATAAACAGAAATTCGCAGAAGCAGCAGTGAACATTGCTGCTTGTGATACAGGCCAAAATCGAGTAATATTATGTCATTTTTAGGTAGCTTTGTCAAATTTGGGAGACATTATCTGGTATACACCGTGTCCACCTAGTGCGCGTAAGTCCAATATTTAGGTTAATAAAAGATATAAATTAATTTTTTTTTCTACAGTTTAAAAATAAATAACCTTACAATATATTTCCCGAAAAAGGAACGGGCGCAAATCCGGTATTTTACATAAAAATGTTTTTTTTTACAAAAACTACGCAACTTAGGTATAGAGAAAGCTATTAAAAAATTGTAGGATCTACAGAAAGGCATCTAATGAAATCATAAAACATAGGGTGTTCTATTTGAAAAAGTCGAGATTTTTCAAATTTTAAATTATCAGGTTTGGCACGATTTTTTTTGCCCCCTGTATATCGCAGATCAACTTTTGATACCTTTTTGAAAGAACCATCTTCACTCTACAGTTCCTAAAAACAAATAATTTCTAGCTGCCATACAGTCATAATTATGTCAACTACTAGAAGTGACGAAACATAAGAATCTCGAAAACTATCAATTTTTAATAGGGATCATAACACAAAGTCCCGTTAATTTTTCACGTAGAATTCGATATTGCCATAAAAAATTAGGTTTCCATTTAAAAAAATTAAGTTGCTACCTACCCAGGAAAAACTGAACACCTTGTATATGCAAATATATTTTCATTTTGTGCAGCTCGGGAAAGTAGGCAACTCTGTAGAAAAAAAAATTAAGTTATATCTTTTATTAACTTGGATATTGGACTTACGCGCACTAGGTGAACACAGTGTATAGTAAGTAGTACCTATTGGAAATGTAGTAATTTTTTTTTATTGTTATTATTTTGGCAAGCATAGACAATAAAACGCATATACACATAACATTCCTCATTAAAAATACTATCCAGTGTAATTCACACGAATAACCACACAACCACCAACAGACCTCCTAATACGAATATAATAAGTCATAAAACATTTTCCGACCATTGTTTAATCCANCAGTCATAATTATGTCAACTACTAGAAGTGACGAAACATAAGAATCTCGAAAACTATCAATTTTTAATAGGGATCATAACACAAAGTCCCGTTAATTTTTCACGTAGAATTCGATATTGCCATAAAAAATTAGGTTTCCATTTAAAAAAATTAAGTTGCTACCTACCCAGGAAAAACTGAACACCTTGTATATGCAAATATATTTTCATTTTGTGCAGCTCGGGAAAGTAGGCAACTCTGTAGAAAAAAAAATTAAGTTATATCTTTTATTAACTTGGATATTGGACTTACGCGCACTAGGTGAACACAGTGTATAGTAAGTAGTACCTATTGGAAATGTAGTAATTTTTTTTTATTGTTATTATTTTGGCAAGCATAGACAATAAAACGCATATACACATAACATTCCTCATTAAAAATACTATCCAGTGTAATTCACACGAATAACCACACAACCACCAACAGACCTCCTAATACGAATATAATAAGTCATAAAACATTTTCCGACCATTGTTTAATCCACGATTTTATTTTAAATTTATATTTATTAATATTTTTTTCAATTTCCATATCTTCAGGTAATATGTTAAAAAGTTTTGCTGCTATGTAATCACAATTTCGTTGCCCAACTGATTTTTCGCACTTTGGTATTCTTACATTATATTCTCTACTTTTAGTTTCATATTTATGCTCGATAGAGTTTAGCTTTATTTTATCTTTTTTTACATTAACAAGAACGGATAAACAAAATAATTGTCTAATATCAAAAAGCTTACTTTCCTTAAAATAATTGATCACTTGAACATGTTATTTTTTTGTTATAAATTATTCTAATTATCCATTTATGTGTAGATATGTAAATTGTTTAAATGAACGTCAATACCACCTCCCCATCCTATAATACCATACGCTTATTGAGACTGGACTAAAGAATAATATACTGTTTAACATCTAGATAGTCTTTTAGATATTTAAAGCGTGATAGTAGAAGTCCGATTATAAAGTGATTGTGGATAAATAGATTTATTAAATTTTAATCAAATAATAACACTCAGTATATCACCTTTTTTTATTTTGTAATTGTTCAGTTTTTGTTTTTTACCTAATCACAAATTTTAATAAACTAGCCACAAAAATGAAAGGATAAAAAGAAAATCTTAAATTTTCGGGTGTATTTCAAAAGGCTGTAACATGGCGAAAAATGGTTATAAAGCTATAAAAACATAACAAATTCAAGCTTGAAATTTCTAGTTTCAGGATCTGGAAATCGAAAATTTTTATTGTTGACCATTTTCTTTGATTGGTGCTATTTAAGAGGTTCATATGATTTGTCGCTGAGTTATCGTCGTTGAAAATTATTTCTTTGGCTTTAATAATTAATCGCTTGGGAACTAATGATCGTACAGAAAATCTAAGCAGAGTATTCAAAAGAAAAGGCCGATACGAAGGGGGAAAGGAAATACTTTGTACTGATGAATGCCAATGAATATTAGTCTCTCCATGCTCGGACTAGTATTTTACAGTGCAATTCATTAAGTAGGCAAACTGATCACCGGATATTGTTATTTAAGGAGGTTCGATACCGAAAAAAAATGGTAAAGTTTTCAAAGCAATTGAAATCTGTTAATAAATATGCAAACTGTCTCGTGTAAATATTATCAGATCGATTGCCAATGTAGTTTTTTTTTTAATTATGCTCTTATACACAGGCTCTTATGGGAGTTGGGGCAAAAACTTTAATCAAACGTGAATATTGCTCTTAAAAATGGTTAGGATGGGGAAAATAAAATTCTAATTAAAGAATTAAATATTACTAAACATTTTAAAACAATAAAAATATGCACTTACAATGTAATTATTGAGATAATGGAATGAATATATAACGTTTTGACAAATTTGAACATCTGATCCAATGAAAGGAAATATGGCAACACTGTACGCTGTAGTTAACACTTCGACTGATGCGCTATATTTGAATAGCTCGATTATAGACTATAAAATTATTCCAGTCGAAAACATATGTTGTAATAATTAATATTAAATACATTTTTCGTGATCTAATGCAATATAATAGCAATTTGAAACAAAAATTGAAAAGATCTCTGCAAAACGAACAGTATAGATGTTCTGTCATATTCTTCAATTTGACAAGGCGACGTCTCACTATCATACACTGAACTTCTTGATAGTTATGATATGGATTCTCGGTTTGCACATTTTACTTTTTTCTCATCAATCCACATTCTGTTTCATACGCATTTTATATTACTTTTCAGTCATTACTTTTCCTTTGTACCTTGAATGTTCATTCATGTTTACGTAATTCAATTAACATAATAAGCGTCTGTTTCTTGAAATATCAGAACATTTTTAACAATTTTTTTGTTTTAAAATTATGTTCCTCAATATTTTTATCTCCTCGTTATTATTTACAGTCCTGTTGAAGATTTTAAACAATACCCTTAAAATAGTGTAAAAATTAACAACCCATGCCAACCTGGCATTCTTCTTGCAATTGCTTACCTAAGCACTAATTATTTTGTAACTCGGTGAGATCTATCCTTTTTGTTCCAAGAAAATTGCGATTTCTGTCCGAAGTTAAAAAAATTTAATGAATTATGAAATCCAGTATAGCGTTCGTTGCAGCAATATCCGATTTAAAGCCATACTGATTGTTTTATAATGATCTTAAATTTTTTTCCAATAATTTGTTAAACCTAACTCTTGACGATTGTCTCAAAATTTGTACGATACTGTTTAAAACTGACATAATCATATAAGTCACGATGTATTAGAGCCACGGGCTGCTATATTATAAATTAATATTAAAATAGTCTTCTCTTACCTCCTTTCCTCATCTTCTGATTTTATGTCCACATATTCAGCTTTAATCGACATTTCCATCTCATTAATATCGAATTCCTTGTCCAGGTTTTCAGTTTTAACGAATAAATCAAGTGGGGACGTATCTATTTGATTTCCTGTGGCTGAACTACCAAAAATACTTATAATTTTTTCTTCTACCTCTGAGCAATCTTTTAGGAAGCTGTTGTGAGTACACAGAGAATCGAAGCAGGGCTTACAAACAACGGGATCTTTGACGATATTTATATTCTACAAAGCAGTTTCGTTAAATTACAAAATATGAGAGTACTTAATATTGTTCATACCATTTCAGGAACTAATTTCTCAATAGCTTCAAGTTCCAATTCACGTATGCACCTAAACCCACTTTCTACTGGGTGCATACACAATCGGCATATTTTCTGACTGTAAACTAATTCACTTTTCTTTTCCTGCATGTACACTTCTCTGAGGTCGAGCTGTAACATTTTTTCGTTATCCACATAAAGCATAATTGTATTATCGGTATTCAGACACGTTGTCTTGAATTCTGACGCCTTACTTAACTTTCTTCTGCAGACGTTACATATAACCTGTTTGCTCTCGCTATCAAATTTCTGAAAAATATGCAACTTTAAACAGAAAGAAAATACGTGTAGCGGAAAATAAGTTAAATACTAAAAGTTGCTTTACACTTGAGACTGTTAAGAGGTAATGTAATTATATTTCACCGACTTACCAATTTCAGCAAAAGAACATCTAGATTATCTCTGATAATGTTGTCTACCACTTCAAAGCTTTCATCGGTTATATTTTTAAGGCAAAGGCTACACGAAGTTTCCTTAACGTCAGCCATTGCTCTGCAACAATCTTTTTTTACGTAAAATAGAACGCAGATACAAATAACAAAAATATAAAGCTTTCACTTCTAACCTTCTTGGCTTCTTACACGGCAGCCATAGCAGCATTGTCATAGAACAGAATATTTATTATTTATCTAATTCTGTGGCATGTGGCATAGTTCACAGTTGTGGTTTGTTAGGAATAGTGATGGGCGAAACAACACTGAGCTGGCTATTCGTACCGATTCGGGTGAACCGGTCCCGTCTCAAAGACAGAATCGTGAACAGTGCTCCCGTATTCGCTCAATTCATACAGTCTCGATTCTTGAGCCCTCGCATGGTGAAGGTCAGTCGAACGAAATCTTCCAAATCCGTATTCTTGACTCCCTTTGAATCGAATATGTTGTATTCGCATGCGAATAAATTCGAATAATATACATCGATTGGTATTTATCGATCGAAAAAGCAAAAAACTATACGAATGTTTACTGTAACCTCACTTTATGGTTGTGTTGTTGTTTTGTATTGTTTACGAAGACCAAAACTTGTCATTTGAATATTTTGTGGGTTTTATTTAATCTTCCTAATATTTTCCTTAAAAACATAAAATTCATTTTTGTAATCCTGAGAAAAAAATGCCTTTATTTCCATTGAAAAAAATATATTCCAGTAAATTTAAGTATGCTAAATTGTTATCTATCTACCTTACAAGTCTAACAAAAACAAACTGACAAATAATTCAGTAATTTGTGAAACTAACCCTGGGTGAGTTGGCTCAGACAAACTGGATCAGATCTAGAAACAGATCTTTTCATCGGTGGCCATCTTCTTTCGCAGTCGCACTCCTATCGGCCCTTCGCGCAACCTCTGTCAGCTGAAGTAGAATTCGCGCACTACTCCGGTCAGAAGATGGCGCCACTAATCTCTTATGATTATTAACGAGTATAATGAATTATTACCGAATGTTTTTCTTCCGGCTACATAAGGTCTGTTCCAACAAGAGTCAGGGATTGGTTCCGAACCGTCAGAAATGTGCATCCAACTAATTCTTGTGATATATTCACTGAAGACACATTTAGAACTTGGCTGGCCAAACATTTCGAACGGTTCGGAACCAATCCCTGACTCTTGTTGGAACAGACCTATAATCTCAAATTGGGACCGTTACACTAGAGCAGTGCATCCGCACCCCCACAATTCGGATTCACATAGTGCAGGTATTAGATGTAGTTGTATCATTTGACACTTTTATATCTTTAAATAAAAATTATTTTTTATATGCTCTTTAAATCGCTAATAAATAATAATCAACAAAAATATAAATTCTATAAATGCATCAAAATAAAACATAATATTAAAAAACCTGCTTTAGGCATTCGCTAAATAAATTTTAGTTCTGTACGGAATTTCAAGTTAATTTTCATGTAGAAATATTATCCGACTAGTTTTAGTAGAACTTAATCGACTTTTATTGCACAGAATTTGTCCCGTCTTTGAAAAGATCCTTTTGCAAAGAAATTAAATTCAATATCACGATCCAACAATATTTTTACAATTTACTTTTAAATATAAAATGGTATATTAAAGACAATTCAGTTTTTACTTTTTTGGAATTTAAATATCTCTGAATTATGTACCTGCCCCCGAAAAGAAAATATTGCAGATACTTAAGACAAATCGTCACCGCTTGACTACGTGCATGATCGACTTGGCTCAAGTTCCAAGGAAGTATGTATTTGTATATGGTCTGCAATCTGCGCAACCTATTTTTGAGGGACACTACCAATGCCGTCATTTTGAACATCAATTTTGTTTATTGATGAGTAATGTTTTGTGAATTATTTATTAGTTACTATTTGTTTATAAACATATTTTTTTTTCGTTTATGAATTTTTTAGGCAAACTTCGCCGTTTATGCACCACATGAAAAAAACACTGTCTTTCCTAGATTTTTTTCCTATATCACAATATCTTTTGTTTCTAGGTGGTATTTTTTGTAAATTCTTCTACATATTGATTGTATTATATAGGGTGTCCCGAAATTCATGCAATAAAATTTGGTCACAGATTCTTAAGACAAATTTAGGGGATACGTATTTTTTATTTTTGCCAACTGGCCCCCTCTTTCGGAGTTACAACCGCCTGAAGTCCGCCCCCTAAGAATAATCTTTTTTTTATATCTCAGAACCCTGTTGTACGAGATTTACTAAATTTGGTACACGGGGGTTTTATGATATGTGGAATCTGATGGTGCTACGTTTTTTGGCGGGGAACCCCCTTGAGACAATTTTTCGTGAGCCACCTTGTCTTTGGAGCCAAAAAAATTTGGTCGCATATTTAAATTTCTTAAAAATTATCAGTCCACTAAAACGCCATTAAATTTAGAAATTTTTGTCTCTATACTTTTTTCGTAAAACGCAATGTTTTCGAGAAAAATATCAAAATGTGATCGAATGCATATCGCGATTCGACATTTTGCTCAAAAACATTGCGTTTTACGAAACAAATATCGAGACAAAAAAGTTTCTAAATTCAATGACTTTCTAGCTAACTAATAATTTAAAAAAAATCAAATTTGCGACGAAATTTTTCTGGTTCCAAAGACAAAGGGGCCCACGAAAAAGTGTCTTAAGGGGGTTTCTCTCTAAAAATCGTAGCACTGTGAGATTCCACATGTCATTAAACCCCTGTATACCAAATTTAGTGATTCTCGTACAACATGGTTTTGAGATATAATAAACGACTTCTTAGAGGCAAATTTCAGGGGGCTGTAACTCCGAAAGGGGCCAGTTGGCAAAAAGAAAAAATACGGGTCCCCTAAATTTGTCTTAAGAATCTATGACCAAATTCATGTATGAATTTCGGGACACCCTGTATATATATATATATATATATATATACATGTACGCAAAATAGTAAAAAATAAAAATAAATAAAAAATATCTCTCTTAAAGTTTCAAAAATTGAAATTGGGATGCCATATCTAGTTGATCTCCCAAACCCACAAATGTGAAAATGAGTTCAACAGCTTTTTGTTATAAACAATCATGCATTTTTATTTTATTAAACCCTTCAATTAATTAATTACATGTTCTACACAGTTGACAATAACACTGTTTAAAATTAATGGACACGCTTAGCAGACTATCACATTGCGAGAAACGGACAGTGTGGACATAACCAGGTATTAGCGAATTCTACAGGTGCTAGTCCAAAATCACTTGTCGCCCTCCGTTTTGGTCAGGTTTTCGTGTTTCAACCGATGTATTTCAAGACAAAGGTTACATTTTCCTTCGTATCCACATATTTATAATTGGTGTCATATTCACTCTTGTAGCTCTTTACACAACCAACGAAAGGTAATAATTCACATGTGCATACCTTTTTTTGTGAATCAATTCAGGTCTCCTCAAACACTTCTTTTGCTGGATTGTTAGCAAAGTACACCCGTACACTTGCATTCATGAAGACTTTTTATGTTTCAACATGTGACGTCCGATAGTCCTCCTGTATTTTGTTTCAAAATCGCAGTCGTTACACCTGTACATTTGAACCTGCGAAGGATCTTTATGCTTCAGCTGATGCGGTTTCATATCGCCCTTGTACTTAGTTTTGTAATCGCAGTCATTGCAACTATACATTTTCACCTGTGAAGGATCTTTATGTATCAATTGATGCTTTTTGATACATCTCTTGTATTTAGTTTCATAATCGCAGTCTTTACACCTGTACATTTGAACCTGCGAAGGATCTTTATGCTTCAGTTGGTGCAGTTTGATATTTCTCTTGTATTTAGTTTCATATGTGCAGCTGTCACACTCGTACATTTGAACCTGTGAAGGATGTTTATGTTTCAATTTGTGCTTTTTGACAGCATTCTTGAATTTAGTTTCATAATCGCAATCATTACACCTGTATGTTTGAACCTGTGAAGGATCTTTATGTTTCAGTTGGTGACTTTTGACAGCACATTTGTATTTAGATTCGTAATCGCAATCATTACACCTGTATGTTTGGACCTGTGAAGGATCTTTATGTTTCAGTTCGTGACCTGTGACAGCACACTTGTATTTAGATTCGTAATCGCAATAAGTACACCTGTATGTTTGAACCTGTGAAGGATCTTTATGTTTCAGTTGGTGCTGTTTGAAATGACTGTTGTACCTTGCTTCATAATCGCAATCGTTACATCTGTACATTTGAATCTGCAAAGGATCTTTATGCCCCAACAGGTGCCTCTGAAGTAATTTCTCATTTTCGGTTTTATACTCACACGATTCACATTTATACAATTCCGAATCGTTCTCGTGTCTCGCACAGTGTGCCGTAAAACGGACCTCACTTCCAGTTTCGTAAATACATTTATCACATTTGTACGATACTTTGCGGTGCGTTTTGACTTCTGATCCATTTTCATGTTTACATACATCCTCTTCTTCAGCTTTACAGACACACTCCTCGAACGCTATGATATCGGAGCTCTGCAGTCGCATGTCGCTAAAAAAAATTTCATATATAGCCTATTTTTAAAAATCAAGTTTTAATTTTAAGGGGTGACACACAGGGATAGGTGACACATGCCGAAATATTGAGTTTCACAAAAAATGAGTCTAATAAACGGGCATATTTATATTTGAAGTTAATGAAATGTGATTATTATTTATACAATTGTACCATCGTACCGAAACAACTCGGTGCTTGCTGTGATCTTTATGGTTGTCACTCTCATACTTGATTTAATTATGTGTTATTAAAACATTCAATTACATGTTTATGAACTCAGTATGGCTGTATTTCGTTTTTATTGGACATTTGGACATTTTATGAAGAAATTCAGATCAAACAGTTGTGATATTTTGGCAATTAGTGGAGTCAAGATAGCTTAAAATTACGCATGATTTCGAAATAATTATGGGAAGCATGGATTTTCCTAAAACCTTTTGAAATTACTTGGAGATAAGTATTAGAAAAAAGTTATAGATTTATTTTTGTACGCTAATTGTTTTTTAATTGTTTAAACAATAATAAATAGTTTTTTTAAGAACATTTAAAATAATTCAATGAATTTTAAATCGAATTCTTTCAAATTGACAACTTTAGGGGTTTTCAATGTCGCTGAACAAGAATATGAAGTCGGAAAATGAAAATTCAAAATGGCTGATCCAATATGGCCGACTATTTTAAACAATTTATTTAACAATTATCGATTTTAACTCAAACTCGCTCATATTTGTAATAGAGAGGTTCGAAAAATGAAAATTATAAATGGCTAAAGAGGTTTTATTGAAAACATGTTTTATTTTTTAAAAAACAAATTTATTACAAAATAATTAATTTTTAAATCTCGAGTTCTTACTCTTCTTCAAAAATAACCCTGCTTTTCTTAAATGCAACTTTTGTCCTAATCATTTTTTTGTTTGAGCAGTATTTTCTGAGATAGAGGGGGGTTCCAAATTTTTTGAACACCCTGTATATATTAGACTCATATCTGTGTCTACATCAATAAGAGAACTTATATTCACAATTTCAGATACAGAATATACGTTTTAAAAATGAATATTAAATCAATTCATCAAAAAACGTTATTTTTTTGCTGTTATAACAATTTTCCACTTATTACTATAAATAAAAAAATTATTTTTCGCTGGATTTACTTTTTTTAAGGTCTTAACTTAATTCTTTGATGGTTTATTAAACAAAAAAAAAATTTTTTTTGTACATTATTAAACTTTATTTAACAATAAATTTCACGGATTTTTCATGAAATATTTTTATTTTTTGTTATTTTTTGTTTTTTCAACTATTATTTCAATTTTTTAAGAAAAATAAAATGCACCATCTTAAAGTAGAGATTTTAAGCTTTAAAAAGTGCTCTCATAAAGTTTCAATATCACATTTACAACTATAGTTTTTGATCTATAAAGTATGGCCTAAAAAGTCAAATTTGTGATTTTTTAAAATTATTGAATATGTTGGGCTCAATATTTTTCAAATTAAATTTTTAAGATTTTTTCCATATCGCTCACTGTTTCAATCGTCATTTGAAGAGTAATCTGTGAAAGTTACAGATATTTATTTTAAAAATTAAAATAATGACAGCTATTTTATTAATATTGTACAAAATTATAGAATGACGTAACTTTGTATACGTACTATATTTTTAATTTAGTGTAGCGCGCTCGGGACCGCGCGCTCTTCGAGAGTTATACTTGAGGGCTGTCCGTCTAATTTTTCGTACGTTAGAAAAAAAATTCTACAGCCTTAAATTCGCATTTTAGAAAAAAACTTTATTAACATTTTTTATGTAAAATTTCCCGTTTTTTCGAATGGCGCAGTTAATTGTTTTTAAAAAATTATATTTTTTATATATTTTGCAGAAACTGTAATTTTGCAACTAATTTGTTAAATAAATAATTTAGCGTACACTCTACGCTTGGTAACTTTTTATATGTTGTTTCTGACAACTTTACAAAGCGAAAAATGAAAAATTCTCTCTTCCAGTAATTTTCGCGAAGTCAAAATCTATCTCGACTCCATTAAATGTGAATCTGTAACTGACAGCAATCAGGTACATTTGGCACGGCATAACAACCGGAAAAACCATCGTACTTTAAACCTATTAGTTCTACTCGTAGTAATCGTTTGAAATGTCATTCCCCTCAGCCCTTACGACAGAAGGTAGAAATTATGAAAATCACAAACAACAAAATTCAAATATTCAGTAATACCAGAACAAGAATACTAGTTAATTTAAGCAAATACTAAAAACTAACAATTATCCTGTTTCTTTTCGCAAAGTTAACAACAGTTGAATCAACGAAAGTGCGAGTAGTTATAACATAATTTTAATTCTATATAAAGTACCTGAAACACGATTATTAGGCAGAAAGTTGCAGTGGGTGCGTTCACTACAAGCTGCCTACGGTGTGCTCTACAAATTCCAATAACAAGACAACTTATCAAATGAAGTAAAATGTGGCAATAAAAGATCTCTTCGTAGTAGCTGTTTTTTTAATGTTCGTCTTTGTCAAAAGGGATAAAAGAAACTATACAAAAACTTCTGTGAATGATTATTTAATAACTTCAATGTATCTGGCATGTTTTCATATTAAGTATTTTTAGATATATCATTTCTAGTTTTTCTTGGATAACTATTTATTACTACAGCTGAGCCATTGGAGCTTTATGTTTATGTCATCCACATACATCAATATAAAAGACAAAAAATGTTCAATTATTGATCAACTTGAATTAACTGGTAGAAAAAGACAAGCTGTCGTCTTCATGTATTGTACGACCGACACTAGTTCTGACAGACGTTATTAACTGTACCTGATGAATGACAAAGAGACCGACATATAGTTGTTTGTTATGAGCGTAAATTTTAGATATATATGTCACTAGCATCATTTTCTACATTCTTTGTTGTCTCAGATGGATTTAGGTCAATCAATAGAGCATTTAATCAGTGATTTTGTGACAAAAATACTAGTAGCAAACGGACTGTGCCATCATATAAAAGACAGTCAGTAGATATATGCCTAGATTTTCCTACTCCAACTTATCATTAATTAATTTTGTATGAACATTTTTATGCAAAAAACGCATTTTTTTAGTTTTTTGATTTTAAAACCTAATCCAACAAAGCAATTATGAATGCTAAAAGGAGACAGTTTGTAAAGAATGAAAATATGAATGAAACGAGAAGATTATTAGAAACAGAGAAAACCCGGAAAAAATTGGAAAATTGAGTTTTTCTTTTTAACTTCATTACTTCGCCATTTTTTAAGTTGTAAAGCTGACCCTGTGCACAAAAGTAGTGAATTATATGTATTTTAAGTGTGCATAAACCATGCGCTGTCAAAGCATCAGTTTTGGCACAGTTGCAATTTGAATTTTTTGGTGCACTATTTTGCAAGATTTCTGCATGTGCAGGAGGTGGTCTGATTTTAATTTTTCAGCCGGATTTTAAAATCCAGCTGAAAAAAGTATAATACTACAAAATATATATTCTAATTTTCCACTGCCCCTCATCTTCTGATCTTCCCCCATTGCTCGACCGCGTACGCGCTCTCGGCCGCTTTTGGGCATGTTTGGAGGAATTTTTCACCAATTTCGCATCATTTTATCGTAAAATTAAAGTATACGTTTTGTTGTATTATACTTCTACATTTAATATCCGGCTGAAAAATTAAAATTGGATTATCTCCAACTCCTCCAGAAATTTTGCAAAACAGTGCACCAAAAAATTCAAATTGCAATTGTGCCAAAACTAATGATCCGACAGCGCTGGCTTTGTGCACACTTAAAATTTTAAGGTACATATAATTCACTACTTTTGTGCACAGGGTCAGCTCTACAACTTAAAAAATGGCAGAGTAACGAATTCAACAAAAAAAAAATGCTAAATTTTCCTAATTTTCTAGGTTTTCTTAATTATCTGGTTGGGTCAATCAACCTCTCATTTCATTCGTATTTCGATTCCCTACAAATTGCCTCTTTGTAGCATTCAGAATTGCTTCATTAGTTTAGGTTTTATAACCAAAAAACTGAAAAAAAATTCGTTTTTTGTATAAAAATATTTATAAAAAATTAATTAATGGTAAATTGGAGGAGGAAACATATAAGCATATATCTACAGACTGTCTTTTATATGATGGCACAGTCTGTTTGCTACTAATATTTTCGTCACAAACAAAACCTCTACTGAGTTTGCTGAGTTCTGTGATTATCTCAGTAAATCCAGCTTAAATTTGTATGGTTTTGGTGAATTTTAAACTGCTGTTATGATGCAAAAAATCACAAAACAGGTTTTCATTGTACAAATGTGAATCCTCACTATTTCTTAAATGAACAGTAAATTCATGAACACCACCACTGATTTGAACTCGTTTGAAATCTTAGTTCATACCATTACGCTTGATGACGAGAACGTAGAGATCCAACGGCTATGGTATATTTGTATCCATATCTGATTTAAAGCCATACTGATTGTTCTATGATAATGTTCTTACATTTTTTCCTAATAATTTCTTAACCTAACTCTTGATGATTGTTTAAATTAATGTTAAAATAGTCTCCTCTTACCTCATTTCCTCATCTTCCGATTTTATGTTGATACTTTCAACTTTGATGGGCATTTCCATCTCGTTAATATTGAATTCCTTGTCCAAGTTTTCAGTCTTAACGAATAAATCAAGTGGAGACGTATCTATTTGACTTTCTGTGGCTGAAGAATCAAAAGTATTTTCAACTTTTTCCTCTACGTCTAAGCAATCTTTTAGGAAACTGTTGTGAGTACACAGAGAATCCAAGCATGGCTTACAAACAACGGGATCTTTGATGATATTCATATTCTACAAAGCATTTGTGGTAAACTGTAAAATATACAATTATTTAATATGGTTTATACCATTTCAGGAGCCAATTTCTCAATAGCTTCAAGTTCCAATTCACGTATGCACCTGAACTCACTTTCTACTGGCTGCATACACAATCGACATATTTTCTGACTGCAAACTAATTCTTTTTTCTTTTCCTGCATGTACACTTCTCTAAAGTCGAGCTGTAACATTTTTCCGCTATCCACATAAAGAATAATTGTTTTATCACTATTTAGACAAGTTGACTTAAATTCGAATGCTGCATTTAACTTTCTTCTGCAAACGTTACATATAACCTCTTTGCTCTCCTTATCAAATTTCTGAAAAATATACAACTTTAAACAGAAAGGAAATAAGTGTAGCAGAAAATACAAGTAAATACTAAAAAGTGTTTGACACTTGAGACTGTTAAGGCGTAATCTAATTATATTTCACCGACTTACCAATTTCAGCAAAAGAACATCTAGCATGCCTCTGATAATGTTGTCTACCACTTCAAAACTTTTATCGGTTATATTTTTAAGGCAAAGCCTACACAACGTTTCCTTAACATTACTCATTGCTCTATAACAATCTTCATTTGAGTATAAAAAGAACATATAAACCTATCACTTCTCAAGAATTGTTTACAATTCTTGGAATCTTGGTCTTGGACACTTCTAACCTAACCTTCTTGTGGCGGCGTAGCCAGGGTTACCAACCAGCCTTTGTCGATTACTTACAACTTTAAAATATCAAAATCAAGACAGTTTTTTTTATAAAATTTAATCAACGGCCATCTGTGGCGTGTTGGTTTGATTTTATTTTACCATTTAAAATTTTTATTATTGTGTCAATGTTGCCAAACATCAAAAGCTGGGGCGCGTTCACAATTATTGTCGGTTGTATGCCGGGAATATATATCAATATGAAGTGTACTCGGCGATTGGGCTGAAGATATTGTGGTTGAAGTGATCACGATCATCAAATTAGAACCGGGAACCGGTTGGTATTCTATATATGTCCGGCATCCAACCCACTAAAATTGTTAAAAATATGAAAATATTTATTTTTGAAGACAATTTAAATTAAACGTTATTAAAACTTTATACTTTATAAAACAATATTTTTTGTACATGAAATGTTTTTTAAATATAAAATAAATAGCATAGGCTGTACTAATTATCATTTTATTCAAATAGATAAGGACAAACTACAATTGTTCAAGAAATAATTTGTGAATATTAATACTAATATTAATAAATAAGGAAATAAATACTTTTTACTTATCCTCGCATCTACATGTCATAAATACGACAATACATAAATATAATATAAAACGTTTATAAACACGACTTTCACTTAAATAAAACAACATATTTTTGAATAAAGGCAAGTAAAAAATAAACCGCAAGTGTGTTTTATTAAAGTTTTCCGAGATCTTAGAGATTAAAATTGGGACAATAGTGAAGACAGCAGTTCTCAACAGTTTTCTATTATAAAAATCATGTGTTATTATTTTACAGTAGACCTTTCTATTAATTACAAGCTTTACAGTCTTTACACAGTTGACAATATCGGTTTAAAATTAACGTACACGTTTAGCAGACAGTCACATTGTGAGAAACAGGAAAGTTTGGACAAAAAAGTCCAAAATCACTTGTCGGCCTCCATTTCGGTCAGGTTTTAGTGTTTCAACCGATGTGTCTCAAGGCAGGCGTTACATTTTACTTCATATTTACGATTGGCCCCCTATCCACACTTGTAGCTCTTAAATGCCACCATTTCTGCCAACATTTTGCACAACGAATGAAAGGTAATATTTCACACCTGCAAACCTTTTTTTGTGAATCAATTGAGGTCTCCTCAAAGATTCCTTTTGCTGGAGCAAAGTACACCGATACATTAGCATTTATGAAGACTCTTTATGCTTCAACATGTCGTTACACTTGTATGTTTGCACTGGCAAAGAATTTTGATGTTTCAGTCGGTGCAGTTTGATAACATTATTGTATAATTTTGTAATTGTGGTCGTTACAGCTGTATATTTGAACCTGTGAAGTAACTTTATGTTTCAGTTGATGTTTTTTGATATAATTCCTGTATCTAGTTTCTTAATCGCAGTCGTTATATTTGAACCTGCAAAGGATCTTTATGTTTCAGTTGGTGCCGTTTCATATGAAACCTGTATTTAGTTTCGAAACTGCAGTTGTCATACTTGCATATTTGGACCTGCGAGAGCCGTTTATGTTTCAGCTGGTGCATTTCCATATTCCTCTTGTATATGGTTTCGTAATTGCAGTCGTTAAACCTGTACATTTAAACCTGTGAAGGATTTTTATGTTTTAGTTGGTGCTTTTTGATATAACTCTTGTATTTAGTTTCGTAATCGCAGTCGTTACACCTGTACATTTGAACCTGTGAAGGACCTTCATGCTTCAGTTGGTGTCCTTTCATGTTCCTGCTGTATCTAGTTTCGTAATCGCAGTCTTTACATTTGTACATTTGAACCTGTGAAGGATCTTTATGTTTCACTTGGTGCCCTTTGAGATTACTCTTGTATCTACTTTCATAATCGCAGTCGCTACACCTATACATTTGAATGAGCGAAGTATCTTTATGTTTCACTTGGTGCTTTTTGACAGCATATTTGTATTTAGTTTCGTAATCGCAGTCTTTACATTTGTACATTTGAACCTGTGAAGGATCTTTATGCTTCAGTTGGTGTCCTTTCATATGTTTGCTGTATATAGTTTCGTAATCGCAGACGTTACACCTGTACATTTGAACCTGCGAAGGATCTTTATGCTTCAGTTGGTGCGCTTTCATATGTTTGCTGTATTTAGTTTCGTAATCGCAGTCGTTACACCTGTACATTTGAACCTGTGATGGATCTTTATGTTTCAGTTGGTGAGGTTTGATATGACTCTTGTATACAGTTTTGTATTCGCAGTAGTTACACTGGTACATTTGAACCTGTGAAGGATCTTTATGTTTCAGTTGGTGCTTTGTGACAGCATACTTGTATTTAGATTCGTAATCGCAGTCGTTACACTTATACATTTGAACCTGTGAAGGATCTTTATGTTTCAGTTGGTGTACTTTCATATGTTTGCTATATTTAGTTTCATAATCACAGTCGTTACACTTGTACATTTGAACCTTCAAAGTGTCTTTATGCCTCGACAGGTGCCTCTGAAGTGATTTCTTATTTTCAGTTTTATACTCACACGATTCACATTTATACACTTCCGAATCGTTCGTTGTAAAATGGGTCTCACTTCCACTTTTGTAAATGCATTTATTATCTTTGTACAATACTTTGTGCTCCTGCTTGGTTTTCATTTCTGATCCATTGTCATGTTTACATCCCTCCTCTTCTTCACCTTTATAGATACTCTGCTCGAATGGTACGATATCCGAGCTCTGCAGTGGCGTGTCGCTGAAAAAAATAGCACATAAAGGGTATTTATAAAAATCAAGTTTTAATTTTTAGGAGTTTTAGGTGACACATGCCAAAATGTTACGTTTTACAAAAAATTACTCTAGTAAACGTACAGTTGTATAGTTGAGCTGTTGGATCTTTACGTTTACGTCATCAACAAACATCAATATAATAAAAGACAAAAGTTCAATTATTCATCAACTTGAATTAACCGATGATAGAAAAAGACAAGCTGTCGCCTTCATGTGTTGTATGACTGACACTAGTTCTGACAGGCGTTATTAATTGTATCTGATGACTGACAAAGAGATATACCTATTGTCGTTTGTTGTGCGCTTAAAATTTAGATATTTGATGAAAATCGTTTGACACTGTGCACGAAAGTAGTGAAAGATGTACTTTAAGTGTGCACGAAGCAGGTGCTGTCGGACCATTAGTTTTGGCACAATTGCAATCTACATTTTTCGGTGCTTTATTTTGCAAAATTTCTGGATGCGTTGGTGGTGGTCCGATTTTAATTTTTCAGCCGGATTTTAAAAGTAGAAGTATAATACTACAGAACTCTACTACTACTGCTCAAAAATGCAATTTTGCAACTTTTTAAGTAGGAAATTCCTGTCAATGGTCTCAAATGATCTCTTTAAATCGAGAAATACAGCTACCGTAAATTTATTATTATCAATGTTACATTTAAATTCCGTTAATGAAAGTTGCAAAGCCGTTTCACATGACTATTTTTTACGAAAACCTGATTGGTTACTAAATAAAATATGATTCATTTGAAAGTACTCTAATAGCGGATTGTAAACTGCTAATTCTAAAACTTTTTCAAGATATGGTAAAGTATTTATTGGTCTAAATTCACATGCTTTTATTGTGTTAGGAACTTTTGATATTGGAATAATACTACTTGTTTTTAGTATCTTAGAAAATTTCCCATATTCTAGGGATACATTAATAAAATTTAAAATTACATGACCTAAGGAATGCACAATATGTTTTCTAAACCTTTAACAAGAATGTTTAAATCAGATAACAATTCTTAAAACTACATCTTCAATACTATTTATTATAAATTGAAGTTTTTAGCTAAACTAACTTCATTATTACAAGTAATAGTATGGTCTCCAAACTTAAATTGTACACAATCGATCTTAACCTTTTTATTACTATTGACTAATTCTTTAATAGTCATCCACATAAGTTTAGGATTACTGATATGTCTGTCAATTTTTTCAAAATAGTACCTTTTTCTTTACTATTAACAAATTAACCACATTATTTCTAAACTTCTTGTAATTATTCCGGAGAAAGTCTTTATTTGCCTCACTAGATTTTTTAAAATCTTTATATGCAGAATCGCACTTCTTTGTTTCATTCATAAGTTCATTATCAAACCATGGTAAATTATACTTACATTTATAATATTGTATTGGTGACACCCTCTCAACAATTTCTGTATATTTATAAGAATCTCATCATACAAATGATTTGTCAACACAGTTTAAAGAACACCGATACATTTGTAATTGGGTTTGAATATTAGTTAAATGATCTTCATCAAAATTTCTGAATGATTTATATAGTTTCATTAAGTTTTTCAATCACAGTATGGTAAATATCTATAGAAATTATGAAATGGTCATGGTAATTTTAGGGTAATAATGAACTGTTGCTTTGACTTTCTTTAGCGAGTACATAATTAACCAAAGAACTAGTATTAGTAACACGTGTAGTTTCAGTGACTAATTGCGATATACCATATGTACTAAAAAGATTAACAATCTTATTGATATAAAAACTATTATCTAATAAGCCTAAATTAAAATCACCAACAAGTAAACTATTATCCCACTGTAGAACATACTCATATAAATTTTCCAAATCCTTAATGAATGTAGCATGCGAAGCAAGAGAATGATATAAACGTCCAATCAACCACTTTGAAAAGGGGAATACAACTATTATAATTTCAGTAAATCGTGCTTAAGTTTGTTTGGTTTTGGTGGATTTTAAACTGTTATGATGCAAAAAATCACAAAACATGTTTTCTTTGTACAAATGTGAAACCTATTTCTTAAATGAACAGTAATTCGTGAACACGACCACTGATTTGAACTCGTTTGAAATCTTATTAGTTCATACCATTATGCTTGATGACGAGAACGTAGAGATCCAACGGCTATGGTATATTTGTATCCATATCTGATTTAAAGCCATACTGATTGTTTGTTAATGATCTTACATTTTTTCCTAATAATTTCTCAACTTAACTCTTGATGATTGGTTAAATTAATGTTAAAATAGTCTCCTCTTACCTCATTTCCTCATCTTCCGATTTTATGTCGATACTTTCAGCTTTGATCGACATTTCCATCCCGTTAATATCGAATTTCTTGTCCAGATTTTCAGTCTTAACGAATAAATTAAGTGACGACGTATCTATTTGACTTTCTGTGACTGAAGAATCAAAAGTACTTTTAGTTTTTTCCTCTACCTCTAAGCAATCTTTTAGGAAACTGTTGTGAGTACACAGGGAATCGAAACACGGCTTACAAACAACGGGATCTTTGATGATATTTATATTCTACAAAGCAATTTTGTTAAATTACAAAATATACAATTATTTAAAACGGCTTATACCATTTCAGGAGTCAATTTCTGAATAGCATCAAGTTCCGCTTCACCTATGCACTTAGACTCACTTACTACTGGCTGCATACACAATCGACATATTTTCTGACTATCTGAAATATCAACTAACTCGCTTTTCTTTTCCTGCATGTACACTTCTCTTAGGTCGAGCTGTAACATTTTCTCGCTATCCACATAAGGAATAATTGTTTTATCGGTATTCATACATGTTGACTTAAATTCTGAAGCCGAATTTAACTTTATTCTGCAAACGTTACATATAACCTCTTTGCTCTTGTTATCAAATTTCTGAAAAATATGCAACTTTAACCAGAAAAAAATAACTGGCGGAAAATACCAATTAAATACTAAAAGTTGTTTTACAATTGAGGCTGTTACGACGTAATCTAATAATTGTATTTCACTAACTTACCAATTTCAGCAAAATCACATCTAGAATGTCTCTGATATTTTTGTTTGTCACTTCAAAGCTTTCATCGGTTATATTTTTCAGGCAAAGCCTACACGAAGTTTCCTTAACATCAGTCATTGCTTTTCGACAACCTTATTTTGAGAATAAAAAGGACACAGTGACAATAAACAAAAATATGAGCCGTTACTTCTAACTCTAACCCAACCTTTTCGATCGGCTTCTAGTCTATCATCATAGAACCATAGAGCAGTAGTGTGGTTAGGAATAGAGATGGTAGATGGATCAAAACCACTGCTCCACAGAATTGTAAACGCCAAAACGCTTCCGCATCCCGCCAATTATTATTTTTTCGAGTGCGCATGTGCGAAAATCGCCATTATTTTGTAAATATTTCCGTCAACCTCAAAATATTTTGGTTGATGCGTGTCGGTAGTTATTATATTTTTTGTATTCGTGCATAAATACTTTTTTCTATTTGTATGTGATGTGGAACAGTGTGTTGTTCATGGGTGTTTCAGTAAAACGACAACAAAAGACATCATTTTATTTAGGTTTCCAAAAGTGTTGAAACTAGTACACTCGTAGATGTTATTACAAAGTTGTAATGATCCTGCGTTTCACTATATTTAAATAAATAAGTTGAATGGAAACAATGACTAAAATATTTACGGTATTTTTTAGAGCAAAGTACTGGTTAAGAGCTTGTAATCGTGAAGATTTGGTGAATAAGACCACAATACAACTTTATCAATGATAATTATAAGATATGTGCACAACATTTTGAAGATAGAATGTTTACAAACCACCTAAAGAATAGATAAAAATTTGTTTGTATTTTGTAAATTTTAATGAAATAAAAATATCTGTTAAAAAATTCACTTTATTTTTTTCATTTCCAACATCTTTTCAAGTTTTCACCTGTTTTAGAACTAAACAAAAAATACTCAGAATTGTGATTAAACATCTTATTTTAATTTTTATTTATTGTTAACGTCGACAATAAGGAAGTGTTGTAAACAAGTAATTATCGTAATGAAATAATAAATAATGAAAATACGAGTGTTCGCTATGTAATAATTATATGTATCTGACAAGCTGTCCCTGTGCCATATTTTATGAATGAACCTCACCTAAATAGCAGAATGATTAAAGAAACTAGGTATACATTTAATGGCTGCTCCACTGATTATACTTTTTAATCGCTGTTTCTCCGAAGGAGAGTTTCCAGATATCTTCAAAACAAGACAACTATAGACCCATATCTATTATTCCAATTTTTGGCAAAATTTTTGAGTTTCCGATTAAGGATCGATTAATCTCCTTTTCAAACACTCCCTCAATAATAAACAACAATCAAATCGGATTTCAATCTAATAAATTGACAATCCAAGCAGTGATGGCTACAGTAAATTCGATAATATGTAGATAACATAGAAAATGGTCTAATATCTGCTCTTAATTATATGACTTAAACAAAGCATTAGATAGTGTAAATCACAAGCTTTTACTTGCTGAACTGGAGTATTACGGTGTACGTGGCGTCGCCTTGAGCCTGATATGGACGCCTATTTATGTGGAAGCAAGCAAATTGTTTATACATCGGGTTTAGTGAATGTATGCCCGTCGCACACGGTGTACCCCAGGGCTCAGTATTGGGACCAATCCTTTTTATTATATATACAAATGACATCTTTAACTATATACTCCCAAAGGTATGTGTCTCCTATGCTGGCGACACCTTTATAATTCAGGGAAACTTTAATGACAATTTATTTAGAGGCATTTTCGAGATATTGTAATAAAATTGTGACTTAATGGCCCCCTTTAGGGGGGCGTAGCGCCACAGTGGGGCGTTTTAGGACACATGTCGATATGAACTTTTTCGCTCAGAATTACTTTATCATCCGTGTTCATTTGGCACACCGGAAATGAAACACCCTGTATATTAGGGTAGCCCAAAAATAAAACGAATATATTTTTCCGTGCCTCTTGTGAAAATATGTTAATTTATCATGTTTTAAGAGCCCCTCAAAAAATCAGCTCAAAAATAAATTTTTTTAGTGCTCAAGATTTTTAAAAATTTCAAAAATCTCCAAAAATTAAATTTTTTTTTTAATTTTTTTTCTCGTTACTTTATCATTTTCAAGGTTGACAAAAAACTTGATTCTGAAAATTTCAAATCGATATTTTAATTTCTAAGGGGCACTCATAATTATTTTATTTTAACTTTAAAAGTAGTATACCTAAAATGTTTTCGAGCAACCTCTAAAATTAAATATCAACGAACTAATTATTTTTTTTTATTGAATTTGATGAACAGAATACAAATAAATCATGACACTTAAAAAATTTCTCGAGGCAAAATTTACTACCACACTGTATCAAATATTTATAATTTTTTAATTTTTTAAAATTTGTGTCGTGTTTTATTTCTATTCTTTTGTTCATCAAATTCAATAAAAAAAAATATTATTTCGTTGATATTTATTTTTAGAGGTCGCTCGAAAACATTTTAGGTACACTACTTTTAAAGTTAAAATAATTATGAGTGACCTTCAGAAATTAAAATATCGATTTGAAAGAGATATTCAGAATCGAGATTTTTTTCAACCTAGAAAATGATAAAATAAAGAGAAAAATATAAAAAAATTCAATATGACGATTTTGAAAATTTTTAAAAATCTTGAATAAAATTTTTTTAAGCTGATATTTTGAGGGGGCTCTTAAAACATGATATATGTATGTATGTATGTCGGAGGGTGGTGGAATTGTCTTTCACCGGCACTTAGGCCTTTTTTAGGCCCCTTGTACACCCTCCTTCATTACTCGAGTACTTTTCTTCAAACCATCTTATTTACTACACGGATGGCTTGGTGGCAAAGTCTCGTACAGTTAATGTATGATAGCATGGTCTTGAGTTACAGAGATTTCTTGCTCTGTTCTCATTACCATTTATCGGGGACCACACGCGTGCGGCAAATGTTGGGAGACCCAGGTCTCTTGGTAGGCTGCCACAGCCACGTCCCTGAGCCTGCCTTAGGTCACCCATCCAATTTCCGGCCCACGTCCGTGATGCATTGACTCGGCAGATCGAAATCCGCCAGCCAAGACACCCGGCTAGGCGATCCCCATCTTAAAACATGATAAACTAACATATTTTCACAAGACACAAAAAAAATATTCGTTTTATTTTGGGCCACCCAAATATATATCTATCTATTTATCCTTTAATTGAGTTTCAGAATTGCAGTCCATACTTTTGTACATTTGAACCCGTGATGAACCCTTTATCTGTCAGTTGATGCCTTTTGATATGTTTGTATTTTTAGTTTCGAAATCGCCGTCGTTACACCTGTATATTTAAACCTGTGAAGTATTTTTATGCTTCAGTTGGTGTTCTTTCATATTCCAGTTGTATCTAGTTTTATAATTGCAGTCATTACACTTGTACGTTTGAACCTGTGAAGGATCTTTATGTTTCACTTGGTGATTTGTGAGAGCATGCTTGTATTTAGTTTTGAAATTGCAGTCGTTACACTTATACATTTGAACCTGTGAAGGATCTTTGTGTTTCACTAGGTGCTTTGTGAGAGCATGCTTGTATTTAGTTTCGTAATCGCAGTCGTTACACCTGTACATTTGAACCTGTGAAGTATCTTTATGCTTCAGTTGGTGTCCTTTCATATTTTTGCTATATTTAGTTTCATAATTGCAGTCGTTGCACTTGTACATTTGAACCTGTGAAGAATCTTTATGCTTCAGTTGGTGTTGTTTCATATGATAGTTGTATATAGTTTCGTAATCACAGTCGTCACACCTGTACATTTGAACCTGTGAAGAATCTTTATGCTTCAGTTGGTGTTGTTTCATATGTTGGTTGTATCTAGTTTCGTAAGTGCAGTCCTTACATCTGTACATTTGAACCTGCGAAGGATCTTTATGTTTTAGTAGGTGCCATTTCATACGAAAATTGTATATAGTTTCGTAATCGCAGTTTTTACACCGGTACATTTGAACTTGTGAAGGATCTTTATGCTTCAGTTGGTGCCATTTGAAAGAATTCTTGTATTTACATTCATAATCGCAGTCGTTACACTTGTACATTTGAACCTGTGAAGCATCTTTATGCTTCAGTTGGTGTTTTTTCATATGTTGGTTGTATCTAGTTTCGTAAGTGCAGTCCTTACATCTGTACATTTGAACCTGCGAAGGATCTTTATGTTTTAGTAGGTGCCGTTTCATATGAAAATTGTATATAGTTTCGTAATCGCAGTTTTTACACCTGTACATTTGAACTTGTGAAGGATCTTTATGCTTCAGTTGATGCCATTTGACACAATTCTTGTATTTACTTTCGTAATCACAGTCGTTACACCTGTACATTTGAACCTGCGAAGGATCTTTATGTTTCAGTTGGTGCGTTTTGATACAACTCTTGTATTTAGTTTCGAAATTGCAGTCGTTACATTTGTACATTTGAACCTGTGTAAGATTTTTATGTTTTAGTTGGTGCCGTTTGATATCACCCTTGTATTTAGTTTCATAATCGCAGTCGTTACACCTGTACATTTGAACCTGTGAAGGATCTTTATGTTTCAGTTGGTGTTTTTTCATATGACGCCTGTATACATTTTTGTAATCGCAGTCATTACACTTGTATATCTGAACTTGTGAAGGATCTTTATGCTTCAGTTGGTGTCCTTTCATATGCTTGCTGTATCTAGTTTCGTAATTACAGTCATTACACCTGTACATTTGAACCTGTGCAGGATCTTTATGTTTCACTTGGTGCTGTTTGATATAAGCCTTGTATACAGTTTCGTAATCGCAGTCATTACACCTGTACATTTGAACCTTTGAAGGATCTTTGTGTTTCAGTTGGTGCAGTTTGATATAATACTTGCGTTTAGTTTCGTAATCGCAATCATTACACCTGTATATTTGAACCTTCGAAGGGTCTCTATGCCTCACCAGGTGCCTTTGAAGTAATTTCTTATTTTCAGTTTCATATTCACACGATTCACATTTATACGCTTCCAAANGTACATTTGAACCTGCGAAGGATCTTTATGTTTCAGTTGGTGCTTTTTGATATAACTCTTGTATACAGTTTCATAATCGCAGTTTTTACACCTGTACATTTGAACCTGTAAAGAATCTTTATGCTTAAGTTGGTGTTTCTTCATAACCATGCTGTATCTAGTTTCGTAATCGCAGTCTTTACACCTGTACATTTGAACCTGTGTGAACTCTTTATGCTTCAGTTGGTGCTCTTTGATATAACTCTTATATTTAGTTTCGAAATCGCAGTCGTTACACCTGTACATTTGAACCTGTGATGGATCTTTATGCTTCAATTGGTGTTGTTTCATATAGTGGCTGTATTTAGTTTCGAAATCGCAGTCGTTACACCTGTACATTTGAACCTGAGATGGATCTTTATGCCTCAACAAATGTCTCTGAGGTAATTTCTTCTTTTCAGTTTTATACTCGCAGGATTCACATTTATACCCTTTCCAATCGTTCTCGTGTCTCGCACAGTGTGCCGTAAAACGGATCTTACTTCCAGTTTCGTAAATACATTTATCACATTTGTACAATACTTTGCGCTCCTGCTTGATTTTTATTTCTGATCCATTCTCATGTTTACATCCATCCTCTTCTTCATCTTTACAGACACTCACCTCGAATGGTACGGCATCGGAGCTCTGCAGTGGTGTGTCGCTGAAAAAATTGCACATACAGGGTATTTTTAAAAATCAAGTTTCAATTTCCAGGGGTTATAGGTGACATATGCCAAAATATTGTTTTACAAAAAAATGGTTCTAATGAATGGGAAAATTTACATTTGATGTTAATAAGATGTGATTATTAAGTAATTATACATTTGTACCCCTGTACCGAAACAATTCAGTGCTTGCTTTCATTTCTATCGTTGTCACTCTTAACTTTATTGAATTATGTGTTATTAAAACGGATAGTAATTTCCACATTTTCAAAAAAAAAACAGTCAGTTATAAGTTTATGAACTCCACAAAACATTATTTAATCTTTATTATAATGAAACAATTTTTGTGCTGTCCAAATAGTGTAATAACGAAGTATAAAGCTGGAATAAGACAAAGAATTTTGATTTTTATTAATAAAAGATTCAGATCAGCCAGTTGTGACATTTTGGTAAGTCTGTAGCTGGCAGCGACCAACCGAAAAAACCATCGTACTTTAAACCTATTAGTTCTAGTAGTCTTTTGAATTGTCACAGGCAACAAAATTCAAATACTAAGTAATACCACAATAAGAATACTCATCAATTTAAGCAAATACTAAAATCTAACGATTATCCTGTTTCTCTATACAACATTATCCTTGACCATAATAGAATCAACAATAGTACTAGTAACATAATTTTAATTTGAATGATGAAAGCGATTCAGATCTTTGATAATGAATTTAGTAATCAACAATGGTATTTGCGAGATACTATCTATAAAGTCACATAATAACTCCATCGATAAAAAGTCAGATACGGATAATTGAAGTAAAATCTGCAATGGCATTATTAATAAATTTATTAAAACGTAAATCAAATAATGGTAAGTGCGTATAATATGGGTGTGTGATTTGTTTATTTTTAACTTTTGTGCCGGGGAGTCCTTACAGTAGATGACTTTCTAAATGTAAGAAGAAGACCTCCAACAAGTTTCGCTTGCCAATCATAATTTTAAAAAAAGTTTCACGTAATTGAAGTAGCGAAACCCCTATACGCAGGCTATTATGCAACTAAGGCGCGAATGTGTTTATTTATAACATTTGTGCCGCGACTTTCTCACTTCAGATCGCTTCTTAGATGTAAGAACAATCCCTGCAAGTTTCGCTGGTCAATAATAATTGTGTAAAGAATTATATCGATTCTTGTCATAAAGTTGCTTCCTTGCAATTGTCGACTATAATTGTTTATTTAATGTCAGTGCTGTTTGATTTCGGGAAAGTACTATTTTCCTGCCATTTTGATTATTTTATACTTAATTATGCTGTAAAATGAAAAAAATTTTTTGGGGCCCCACCGCAAGTATGGCTCTGTTTGGCGGGTTCTGCGCGGCGGGTAGCTTCAACTTCATCAATCGAAGTTATTATGGGAAAATCCATATGGGATGATCCACGTCAAATCGATCAAGCCTGTGCCCAAAACTTGAGAGCACTTACGAAAATGGTTTCCGGCTTAAAAAATTCGTTTTTCCAAGTACTTTAAGATGCTAATTGGCAGAATTGAAAAATCCAAGATGGCGGACATAATATGGCTCCTAGAAGTATGAGAAAAATAAAGAATCGTCCGATAAACTTCTCACGGTAATCAGATTAACCACAAATTCATACCCAAATAATCTGAACAGGTGCCCTTGACTTCGTTGGACATGAGTATGGAGTTATTTTTCAAAAATTCAAGATGGCGAATTTCATATAGTGACTTGTAAGGCTAAAAAGCCTGAAATCATCATTCAGAGGGAAGTGAACTGTCGACTTCACCCATAAACCTTTTCTGAACAGATATTTCTCATGTTTTTCAGGTCGCTGGAACGTGACGTTGAGTATGTTTGATGGTATAATATCATGTAACGATTCTAACCTCAAAAATATTTGAAAAATCTCGATTTGTCGTTAATATAGCGAGCTAAACCCCAAAAGAATAGACAATCTTCATGTTTTTGGGGTCGCTGAATATTCCGTGACTCCCGATCAATTTGTGATAATTTCAACAATGGAGATAGGATCCTTCAGTGAGCCAGCGTTAGAATAATAATAAAATAATTAATTGGAAAAAAACACTACAATATCGAATCGTCTCCATTTCACATTTTAGTGACCATAGAAACATGAAAATTGTCTATTCTTTTAAAGTTTACTCATCAACAAAAAATCGAGATTTTTCAAATACTTTTGTGGTTAGGATCAGTGTATGATTTGATACCATCAAAAAAACTAATTATATTTCAGCGACCCCAAAAACATGAAAATTGTCTATTCTTTTGAGGTTTAGCTCGCTATACTAACGAAAAATCGATAATTTTCAAATATTTTTGAGGTTAGAATTGATATATGATATTATACCATCAAACAAACTCAACGTAACGTTCCTGCGACCTGAAAAACATGAGAAATATCTGTTCAGATAAGGTTTATGGGTGAATTGAACAATTCACTTCCCTTTGAATGACGATTTCAGGCTTTTTAGTCTTACAAGTCACTATATGAAATTTCTATGAATATGAAAATATATGAAGAAATATGAATATGAATATAAGAAAAAATATGAAAATTTCAATTTCTGCCCAAAGATAAAGAAATTTTGAATGAATGAAAACTAGTACAGCATTCTTTGTACCATATTTGATTCAAAGCCATACTGATTGTTTTATAATGATCTTAATTTTTTTCTCAGTAACTTGTTAACCTAACTTTTAATGATTGTATAAAAATTTCTACAATGTACCGTTTATAAATCGTATAATTTGTTACAATTACTTTATCACCAGATGGTGCAGTACGTTTTTAATCATATCAATCACGACGGTGTAACGACGATGGGTTGCCATTTTTTAAATTAATGTTAAAACAGTCTTCTCTTACCTCATTTCCTCGTCTTCCGACTTTATGTCGATACTTTCAGCTTTGATCGATATTTCCATCTCGTTAATATCGAATTCCTTGTCCAGGTTTTCAGTCTTAATGAATAAATCAAGGGGACACGTATCTATTTGGCTTCCTCTGGCTGAACTATCAAGAGGACTTTTAATTTTTTCTTCTACCCCTGAACAATCTTTAAGGAAACTGTTGTGAGTACTCAGAGAATCGAAGCATGGCTTACAAACAACGGGATCTTTGATGATACTTATATTCTACAAAGCAGATTTGTTAAATTACAAAATATGCAAGTATGTAATATTGTTCAGACCATTTCAGGAGCCAATTTCTCAATAGCTTCAAGTTCCTCTTCACGTATGCACCTAAACTCACTTTCTATTGGGTGCATACACAATCGACATATTTTCTGACTGTACACTAATTCGCTTTTCTTTTCCTGGATGTACACTTCTTTTAAGTCGAGCTGTAACATTTTGACGCTGTCCACATAAGGAATAATTATGTTATCGGTATTCAGGCAGGTCGACTTGAATTCTAACGCCGCATTTAACTTTCTTCTGCAAACGCTACATACAACCTCGTTATCAAATTTCTGAAAAACATGCAACTTTAAACAGAAAGAAAATAAGTGTAATGGAAAATAACAATTAAATACCAAAGGCTACTTTATGTTTGAGACTGCTAGGATCTAATCTAATTAGATTTCACCGACTTACCAATTTCAGCAAAAGAACATCTAGAATGTCTCTGATAATATTGTTTACTACTTCAAAACTTCCATCGGTTATATTTTTAAGGCAAAACCTACATGAAATTTCCTTAACATCAGCCATTGCTCTTCAACAATCTTATTTTGAGTATAAAAATAACAGAAATCAAAAACGAAAATATAATGCAGTCGTTTCTAACCTTTTTGGCTTCTGGTCTGACATCAGTGGCGTGGCATCACTGGCATAGAACAATAGAACTAGTGATGGGAGATTTCGAGTGAAAAATCGAGTTGGACTCGATTATTGAGATCACTCGAGATATCTCGAGATGTTTACTCCCACCACTCGAGTGTTTGTTAGCTTACGGTTGCACCCCAAAATGTTAGTGCATACTGCAAATAGTCACTGATTGCGTAACCTTTTTTTTTAGAATAAAACGAAAAAGTGGTTAGGTATTGACGTGCGTGAGCTTTTTTTTTTTTTTTTAGCTACGCTTATAAGTAATATATAACTAATACAAACATATTTGTGCGCCGCTGGGATGAAAATGACCAATATCTCGTATCTCGAGTGATCGCTCGATTATTAGAAGTACTCGATTACCGATAACTCGATTATCAAAATTTGTCGATAATGCTCATCACTACATAGAGCAGTAGTCTGGTTAGGAATAGAGATGGGACAAACGACACTGATTCGGCACTTCTTTTTCGTACTGGTCCACAGACCACCTAGACTGGCCGTAACTAATTCTAATGCACGGGTACCATTGAATTCAAAATCCGGGGAAGTGGAGTGTGGAAGGCAAACTCATCGCGCGCATCTTTAAGCAGATCCGGCTTAATATTTTTATTACATATTAAACATTATATTGCATTTTATGACAAATATTCAATTTTAAGTTTGTAATTCAGAAAATAGTATATGCCTTTTCGTAGATTTTACCGAATTAAATAATTTGACTTCACGATTTATTCGTACATCGATATACTTTTCACATTCAGCCCTTACAAGTTCTATTAAATGATTACAATTGTTAGGCAAATTATCAAATTGATATTCATGCATATTTTCAAATATGTTCACATTCAGAAAGTTTCTTAATACATGATAAACAATTTTATTTTTCTGTAGCCTAGGTGTTCTGCTTTCATCATTATTTAAAAATTTTATTAATTTTTCTGTTTCTTAGCATATTACTACGACATCTCGAGATGGATACGTCAAACAACCACGATCTTTAATAAAAATTAATTGACTGTACGCATACTGAATCTGAAATTAGTTTTGTTTGCTATTTTTCATTTTTTAATTGAAACAATATTTAATTAATTTTCAATCTCGAAATGTAGGGAATTGGTAAAATTTCATAAAAATTTAAGGCCATAAAGTAAATAATCACTAAAAATATTTTACAGTAATTCATTAATTATTTTATAATAAGAATATAACGTTAATCACAACACTATGTGGGCGAACAAAATTATAAAGCTAACCCTGGAAACTTGTGACGTTAACCGAAAAATGGCGTACATATTTACCTTTTATATATTCCTTTTTTTACTTACCTAAAGAAGGATACTTTTCGCCTCTCTTCACCAACTCGATCACTTCTATTTATACAATGTTTTACAATACACTTGCCCATGATAAAACGTCCAATTATCGAAATCACAGCGATGCGTACACGTCAAATGCTAGGACACGACTGAGCGCTGGGCTCCAAAGTGTTTTCACCAAAGTCGCTCTATAAGCCAGTCTAGTATGTCTGTGCTAGGAACCGAAAATATGTCGACAGTGTGCATGACCATATTTTTTTTAGCGAATCTACTTCAAAATTGCGGAAAATCTACTAAAATCTACCAACATAGTAATAAGAAATTACTAAAAATCTACTTCACTGTTATTTGATTATCGTGACTAGTAAAATCCATAGATAAGGACAGTATATGTTAATTGCACATCAATTAATATTTCAATTAACGGTTATAAAGTAAAAATAGATAATTAGAATAAAAACGTAGGAACCAACATATTTTTTGCGCCATCTATTAATGAGCAGAAGTATCCGCGCCGTATTGCGCAGACCAAAGTTTAGCTAAATTTAAAGTGAAAAAGTCCAGATTTTTCAAATTTTAAATTATCATGTTCGGCACGATTTCTTTTGCCCCCTGTATTTCGCAGGACAACTTTTGATACATTTTTTGAAAGAGCCATCTTCACTCTACAGTTCCTGAAAAAAAATAATTTCTAGCTGTCATACAATCATAATTATGTCAACAACTAGAAGTGACGAAACATAAGAAACAAAATGAAAAGTGGATTATCTCGAAAACTATCAATATTTTAATAGGGATCATAACACAAAGTCCCGTTAATTTTTCACGTAGAATTTGATGCCATAAAAAATATAGGCTTCCATTTAAAACAATTAAGTTGGTACCTGCCCAGGAAAAACTGAACAACCTGTATATGCAAATATATTTTCATTTTGTGCAGCTCGGGAAAGTAGGCAACTCTGCAGAAAAAAAAATTATTTATATCTTTTATTAACCTAGATATTGGACTTACGCACACTAGGTGGAGACGGTGTATAGTGTGTAAGGTGTGTAAGTTTCAGACACTTTTTTACCCAATTACAAAAAGTCTTGTATTGTACCTAGATATTAGATTTGCTGTAATGGAAGATAAAAGTAACACTTCATTTTCTAAATCGATACCTAATACACAATTCTTTTTTAATCGCTAATAAATAATCAACAAAAAACATGATATAATTGTATAAAAAATAATGTTAAACAATCTATTTCATGTGTCTGCTAAATAAATATTATTAAGTGAACTGTACAGTGCGTTCACTCGACTGATATACGGGTCGCAGTGTACTGAGAAGAAATAATTATGATAAATTCGGCTCAATCAAAGGGGCACCCTATAAGGATCCGGAACCGGTGAACCCGGTCAGCAAAATAAGCCGGATTATTCATCGGTAGTTGGGAATGTTCTGATACAACTGATGCGAAACCAGTATAGACGTTTCTCTTCGATACCAAGTAAATTTAGTATGCGAATAGGTATGTAGTTTTAGAATCATTTCTGATTTATGCCGACAGCGTAATAAACCCATTTTAGAATAAAAAACAAGAATCCGGGAATTATTCGTTTTTTCAACTAATATCAAACGGATACCTCTGCATTGAACTTCGATTGGGAATTAAGTGAACTTATCGAATTCGCAAAATTTTCACCTTAATGACGGTGTCCCCACTATCTCCGCCACTGATTTCGTAACAGTTGTGATATTAGTTAGATTAGTAGATAGATACAGATATTAGTTAGATTAGTTGTCAAGTTTCTACTTGACCCAATGTAACATACACCGAATTTAATTCAAATATCTCTACTATTTTGAAAATGGTTGAGATTTCGAAGTAAATGTGTGACGAAGACCATCATTCTTGGTTCTATCCGAAAAACGGAGGTACAAAAATAATATTATAAATGGTAAGTGTCGGGATTTGTGCCCGCGTAATTAAACAACTTGATTAGTTTAAATAACTTTAATTCGAAGGACTATTTTTACAAGTGCACTCGCTTGCATATTTGAGTGAAACTCCTTTACAATTCAAAACTTAGGCGCACATGCCCAACGATCGAAAGGTAATAATTCGCACCTGCAAACTTTTAGTTGTGCATCACTTGAGGTCTCCTCAAAGACTTCTTTTGCTGGGTACATTTGCATTTATGAAAACTCTTTATGCTTCAACGTGTGACGTCCGATATCGCTCCTGTATTTAGTTCCAAAATCGCAGTCGTTACAGCTGAACATTTTACCAGTTTATGTTTCAGTTGGTGCAGTTTGATAACATTATTGTATACAGTTTTGTAATCGCAGTCGTTACACCTGTACATTTGAACCTGTGACGAATCTTTATGCTTCAGTTGATGCCGTTTGATATAACTCTTGTATTTAGTTTCGTAATCGCAAACGTTACACTTGTACATTGGAACTTGAGAAGGATCTTTATGTTTCAGTTGGTGGCGTTCGAAATGATTCTTGTATTTACTTTCGTAATCGCACTCCTTACACTTGTACGTTTGAACTTGTGAAGGATCTTTATGTTTCAGTTGGTGCCGTTTCATATGAAACTTGTATTTAGTTTCGAGACCGCAGTGGTCACACTTGTACCTTTGAACCTGCGAAGGATCTTTATGTTTCAGTTGATGCTGTTTGATAACACCCTTCCATTTAGTTTCGTAATCACAGTCGTTACACCTGTGCATTTCCACCTGAGAAGGATCTTTATGTTTCAGTTGGTGATTTTTGACAGCATACTTGTCTTTACTTTCGTATGCGCACTCGTTACACCTGTACATTTTCACCTGTGAAGGATCTTTATGTATCAGTTGATGCTTTTTGATATATTCTTTGTATTTAGTTTCAAAATCACAGTCGCTACACCTGTACATTTGAACCAGTGAAGGATCTTTATGTTTCAGTTGATGTTTTTTGACAGCATACTTGTCTTTACTCTCATAATCGCAGTCGTTACACTTGTACATTTGAACCTGTGAAGCATCTTTATGTGTTATTTGGTGCCTTTTGGCAGCATACTTGTATTTAGTTTCATAATCGCAGTCGTTACACCTGTACATTTGCACCTGAGAAGAATCTTTATGCTTCAGTTGGTGTTCTTTCATATTCCCGCTGTATCTACTTTCGTAATTGCAGTCACTACACTTGTACGTTTGAACCTGTGAAAGATCTTTATGCTTCAATTGGTGCTGTTTGATATCATTCTTGTATTTAGTTTTGTAATCGCAGTTATTACACCTGTACATTTGAACCTGCGAAGGGTCTTTATGCTTCAGTTGGTGACGTTTGATATCACTCTTGTATTTAGTTTCGTAATTGCAGTTTTTACACATGTATATTTGAACCTGAGATGGATCTTCGTGAAGTAATTTCTCATTTTCAGTTTTATACTTACGCGATTCACATTTATACAATTCCGAATCGTTCTCGTGTCTCGCACAGTGTGCCGTAAAACGGATCTTACTTCCAGTTTCGTAAATGCATTTCTCACATTTGTACAATACTTTGGGCTCCTGCTTGGTTTTCATTTCTGATCCATTCTCATGTTTACATCCATCCCCTTCTTCATCTTTACAGGCATTCTCCTCCAATGGTACGATATCGGAGCTCTGCAGAGGCGTGTTGCTGAAAAAATTGCACATACAGGGTATATTTTTAAAATAAAGTTTTAAATTTTAGGGGTTATAGGTGACACATGCCAAAATGTTGTTTTTAACAAAAAATGGTTCTAATAAATGGGAAAATTTACATTTGATGTCATTTAGCAAAAGAATACTCCAATAAACGGGCACCTTTACATTTGAAATTAATATGTGATTATTAATTGTACATTTGTACCACCATATCGGAACAATTTAGTGCTTGCTGTCATTTCTATCGTCGTCACTCTTAGACCTGATTGAATTATGTGTTATTAAATAGGATAACAATTATAAGTTTGTAAACACCACAAGCCATTATTTAATTTTTATTATAGTGAAATAATTTTCGTGAACAAAATTCAAATATTAAGTAATACCACAATAAGAATACTCGTCAATTTAAGCAAATATTAAAATATAACGATTATCCTGTTTCTCTTTACAAAGTTATCCTTGACCATAATAGAATCAATAATAGTACTAAACAAAATTTTAATTTTAATGATGAATCGATTCCGATCTTTGATAACGAATTAATTATCAAAAATGCTATTTGCGAGATGCTATCTATAAGATATAAACTGACACAATAATTCCATTGATAAAAGTTAGACACGGATAATTTAAATACAATCTACGTAAACATTATTAATGATTTTATTAAATTTTAGTGAAATAATAACACCCAGTAAGTATTCACCTTTTCTTTATTTGTCAACGTTTTTTGGTTTTTGTTTTTTAAATCACAAATTAAAAATTAAAGGATAAAAAGAAAATCCTAAATTTTTAGGTGATTTTCGAAAGGTTGTAACTTGACAAAAAATGGTCGTCGAGCAATAAAAAAAAGCAAATTGAAGCTTGAAGGTTCAACTTTCAAGATAAACTGAAATTTTATTTATAATTTTTGCTTCACTTTCAACAGATTCAAGGGTTTCAATATTTTATTGGCAATCACACCTACCAGCTCTTTTAGTTTAATTCATCCCCTTTGATTTGAGCCGTTCAAGAGGTTATATCATCAAAGCAAAAATAATTGTTTTGGATTTGATAATTAATTATTTGGGAAATAATGGCAGTACAGAAAATCTAAGCAGAGTTTTGAAAATTTCAAACTATCCTCCAAAAGATGTTCTTATCGTTTTTTGATAAATTTATTTTTTTCGATGCGACACAATGCCAAAATTTCGTATTTAAGGATTTTTGCTAAACCTGATATTGATATTGAAGATAGTTTTGTTTTTTTTTTAACCTCAAAGTAACACAAAAAATATCAAGAGTTCAAAGAGCTGCGATTTTTCTTTCATATAAAAAATCAATTCAAGGATAAATTTTACAGTGACAAATATTATGATCTTTAGTTTTTATCATGGGTGATAATGAAAAACAAGAAAAGAAAGCAACCAGAAAAAGCGTTTCACTGGAAACTAAAATGCAAGTGATTAGAAGATTAGATTCTGGTGAACGTCAATCTCAAATTAGTGTTGCATTGAATTTGGAAAATGATCCAAATTTTGACAGGACTTCAAAAGCAAGACGGGTGTTATAGATGCTTTATCCACTTATCAACAACTTCTAATAGAACGCAAAAGGAAAATGCAAACTACATTAGGTGCCTTCTTGACAAAAAGGCAGAAAATTGGAAACAAAATAGACTGAATGATCTGACTGACTTTTATTTGTTTTTATAAGTAATATTCGTTTATATTCTTTTTATTTTTGTAAGAAATAAATGTTTGGTTTTATTTTTATTAAAAAAAAAACATACTTATTAAATTTAATACCTAACCAATTTTCTGTCCATCTTCCCCTAACCCCATTATTTACATGTTAAGATAGCCTCGTTTAGCGCTGTTTCGCATTACGCTCTACTTTGATGGAACGTATCCTACGCTTTAAGCGGGGTCTTACTGTATCATCAATTATAAATATTTAATCATATAAATCGGGAAACGTCAGAACCACGTGGTCATTTTTTTTAAATTAATGTTCAAATAGTTTCCTCTTACCTCTTTTCCTCATCTTCTGATTTTATGTCGACACATTCAGTTTTGATCGACATTTCAATCTTAATATCAAATTCCTTGTCCAAGTTTTCAGTCTTAACGAATAAATCAAGTGAAGACGTATCTATTTGACTTCCTGTAGGTGTACTATCAAAAATACTTTTAATTTTTTCTTCTACCTCTGAGCAATCATTTAGGAAACTGTTGTGAGTACACAGAGAATCCCAGCATGGCTTACATACAACGGGATCTTTGACGATATTTATAAACTGCAAAGCAGTTTCATTAAATTATATAAAACAAGTAATTAATACTGTTCATACCAATTCAGGTGTCAATTTCTGAATAGCTTCGAGTTCCTCTTCACGTATGCACCTAAACTCCCTTTCTACTGGGTGCATACACAATCGACATATTTTCTGACTGCAAACTAATTCACTTTTCTTTTCCTGCATGTACACTTCTCTTAAGTCGAGCTGTAACACTTTTTCGCTATCCACATAAGGAATAATTGTGTTATCTGTATTCAGACACATTGACTTAAATTCTGACGCTGCATTTAATTTTCTTCTGCAAGTGTTACATATAGCCTTTATACTCTCATCAAACTTCTGAAAAATATGCAACTTAAAACAAAAAGAAAATAACTGGCATAAAATAACAATTAAACACTAAAAGTTAATTTACACTCGAGACTGTTAAGTAAGACGCAATCTAATTATATTTCACCGACTTACCAATTTCAGCAAAAGAACATCTAGAATGTCACTGATAACGTCGTTTATCACTTCAAAACTTTCATCGGTTATATGTTTAAGGCAAAGCCTACACGACATTTCCTTAACATCAGTCATTACTCTGCAACAATCTTCTTTTAAATATAAACAGAAAACAGAACGCAGAGATACAAATACAAAGCACAAAGCGTCAGTCGTCAGTTCTTACCTTCTTGGTTCTCGGCTTCTTATGACAGCATTGGCAATGCCAATTTGGCATCACAAAACATATATATTATACAGTTGGCACTAGTGGTGGGCAAGATCCGCATCATACGTATAAATCATACGGATCTCTAGTAGGAATCGATTCATGCGCGCGCCATTATTCATGCGGATCCCGATGCAAAAATAATTTCGTATGTTTCGCATCACCGCATCAATGTGAGTTGAGACTGAAGTGAAGTGATTTTCGTATCCGATACAGGAATGAGAAAGTGGGAGGCGTACGCATACTGGGAATCAGTTTATTCGTATACCGATATAAGAATAATTTGTTATATTCGCATCACCGCATCAATGCGAATTGGGAATGAATCGGTCTCAACTGATTCTCGTGTTCGATACGGGTCGATGAGATACGATGCATTAGAAACAGTTTAGTGCATAGGAAACTAAATATTGAAATGATTTATATGAAATTGTGGAGTCTGAAACAAACTTATAATGTAAAAAGTAATTGTCAGAGTGATGTGTGTTTCGTATTGTCAGGGTAAAGTGTATTTCGTATTTAAATGTTGAATCCTTTGACCGAAAATAAATTTAAACATTAATTCATTTTACTTAAAAATAATTTACTGCTTTCTCAACTTGAGTTCAAATATATTACTGCTTCGTTTCTGCTGATATTCATGGTTCTGCTAAAAAATTAATTTATAGATGTTTGCAAAAAATTTGCAAATTTTGCCGTGTGGTATATTGACAGGTAATTACCTCCCCTTACATTAATTTATAAATTAATAAATAAAACACAAAAGCAATTTGTGCTTTGACTGCTGCTACTGTGTAAAAAGAGACTGAAAAAGTAATGCGATAGTTCTTTCTTATATTGGAATTTAATTAGAAAATATACGCGACAGAGTGTGATACGAGATTCAATATATGAAACGGGAATGAGTGAGGATGTACAAATTGTACTTGTACATCCGCACTGAATACGATTCCCTGATGCGGATCTTTATGTTGATACATTTCGCATCATGCGGATCATTAAAAAGGTCCGTATTGCCCATCTCTAGTTGGCACTATTGACATTGCAATAGAGATGGGCGGAACATGACGATCCAACTTTCCTCCGTACTGACCAGGGGCTTGATTTTTGAAAACAGGAGAATTAGTTCATTAGAGAAAATTACGTCATTTTCTCTTGACACGCAGATAATGTGATTTTTGAAATTTTCTTGTGGAATATTTTCTCTAGATATCAAGAGAAATAATTCCACAGGGTTTTGTCGGGGGAATTGGCGTTTTCTCCGAATAGTTTGAATCCAAATGTCATCTCATGCTCATGCGCGAATTGTCACTTCATTCATTCGCTGTTCGAAGGTGCGTAATCATTTGAAATTTGTAATGGATCCAAATAATTTATTATTAATTCTAAATATAATGAATAATTTGCAAGCTGCAGAAATTGTAAACCATCCGCGACAACATTAATTAAACCATTTAAAGTTTCAGCAATATCTGACCACTGTTCTTGGGCCTTTTTGTGAGTAAAAGTAGAAGAAAACTTTCATTTTAAAAAGTTCTTCGTTGTTTCTAAGCATATTAATTTCTTTTTTGCGCTTTCGACGTGAACGAACGCTTCATCATAATTATAATAATATTAAATTTTTTGTGTTTTCAAATATACTTCTATTCAAATTGAAGTTATATTAAATTACTACGAATATCATGGAGATGTCTAGTCTCCCTGACGAATATAATGACATTTACAAAACAAACTTCAAAATCAAATCAAGTGACTAAACATCAGGGTCGCCAATAATGGCACTGAAATATTGAAGAAAACTCTGCCCGCTGATTGGTCAGTTGCAAATATATCCTCGACATACGGCATAAATTAAATTCTCTAGAGAATTGGATTCCTTCAACGTTCAAAAATAAGTGTTTAAGTTTTTAAGAGAAATTTGTCAGGTGAATTTTTTCTCTGGAGAATCAGTTCTCCTGTTTTCAAAAATCAAGCCCC
>NW_019418063.1:0-7392 GCF_000390285.2 Anoplophora glabripennis | reverse complement strand
AGGGTGTGTAGGTTTTAGTCGTGTGGGGATGCCCCCTTACGGGGGCGTACGTGTCTTTTGGTGTATTAGTCTGTCTGGTATATTGTTTGTCGGGGGTCGCAATTTTAAAGAAATGTATTCAAAAATAATGCAAATAACTGATAAATAAAGTAAAAACTTACCTGGGCATAACCCCGGCACATATACCTGTAACAAAGATGCCGACGGCCTCTATGCTTGAGCCGGGGATTAGGTCGGTGGTTAAGAGGAAAGAAAAGGATACTTTCCAGGTAGCCTTAATAAAGGCAGGTAGATCTTGCTCGTTGCAATGCACTTCACTTTACAATAAACACGTCCGCTCAGTTCGACCGCTCGCACGAGAATGGCACGAGAGACCGGAGTGACCTAGTTCCTTCGTTCTAGAGATGGGCTAAACTACGCACTAGCTTAAATGGGGGCAAAGTTGCATAATCAGGGGACCAACATTATGTATCTAAAAAATCAAGGCTAACATGATTTAGTTTTAGAAATATTTGAAACAAAACGAAATTTTGGAATTCCGATTTTGTTTCTTTTCAGCCTCGTTTGAGGTAATATTGAAATATTGAAAGAAGAACACTTTCTCATTTTGGCCTCTTACCAAATGGCATAATCAATTTTTATATGTATCGTTTCGACTTTCATCAACTTCATTTTTTTTAATGCGGCACTGGAAATTTTAATACTTTTTTTGTAAACCTTCATGATTCCCAATGCTGCACTGCCTCAGCCCGAACCAGATTCTGACGTTTTATATCGAAAAACTCATCCTCAATGTTCGTTCCAAATTTATCTAAATTTTAATTTAGATTTTTATGTTCATTGAAGTATCATACACCGTAAGTGTCGTAAGACCCTGTGAAATCCACCTAGTTATTTAAACTATTAGCACCACGCGTTACAATAAAACATTATTAGAGTTTTAAACCCGTTCCCATAGTTACTTTCCCCCCACCATTTTATTTGTTCTTTGTGAAGTCTATGTAAATCGAATATAGATATTTCAGATCATTTAAGAGAAATACAAAAGTTATAAATTTTGAGTTTTCAAATACTTATATCAAGAAATTCTTAAAAGTTAACAAATACAAAGACGGTAAATTTTTTATAATGGTAAAATAAGATGGGTACAAGATTCAAACATATGTTTCAATTATGTTTTACAGTCAAATTACAAACAATATTATCCACTGATAAATTAGTTGATTTTTGACATCGATCATTAAGGGGGGACGTTTTTATGCGCAATTTTCAATGGATTTTCTGTCCAAGTCTTTAAAAAAATCTAAGCAAGTTAGAAACAATATCTCTTCACTATACCAGTGAGTGACAATACATTTTAGGTATGGAAAAAAAATCGCGTACGATAGTATAATCATAGTCACATCCAGCAGAATGCTTTTAGGATACTATTTACAGATGTAGTTTTTTAAATGAATTGGACAAAACAGGGAAGATACATTTTTTGAACGTTTTCATGCGCGAAATTTAGGAATCGTTTGTATTTTAACATTTCCATAGTTTGGATAGTCGAAAAGATGGCGGTAGCCACTGCCTTCGTCCTAATATTTTTTTCTGTCTAGATTCAGACTAACTTCTTCAGTTATTACCAATAAGGGTTAGGTAGGTGTTGAAAAAATATCTCCTATTTATCTTTTGGCCACTTTCCGCTCTTTGAAAACAATCTATTATTAAAAAATTATTCAGTAGCGATTTTGATCTTGTACGGCAATTTGAATTTGATTTTGGATTCTGAATATTTAGACATTTCTTAGCAGAAGATCACAGATCAATGGAGTTATAAAATGGTATTAGGAGTGTAAAATAAACAGAAGAAACTGTTACAAAAGCGTCAACAAATATATATATATATTTTTTTTAATTGTATTTTTTTTACTTTTAGCTTTTCAGAACAAGAATATCAAAATAAAAAGAATTCCAATAAAGTGATGAATTTCAGTGGTGAAACGGATAATATCCAAGAATATAAATAGAATAGAATTTAAAAACCCTATCGCGCGGCTTCCAGGTTGCCCAGATTTGAACTCATCGAATTTAAATAATTAAATTGTATTTTTTTAATTTATTTTTGTATTTTATCTCCTATTTTCATTATTTTAGGTAGGTACGTAGCAAAGAGAAATTATTGCTGGTCCAGGCAATAATAAAAATGACGGCAATGTTGTTTGGTCATAAATGTTTATCTAATATTTATACTTTTGTTTTTATATGTATTGCCTCCATGTGGGGACCACAACAAAATTTACGTTTTGATATATTTTGCTGTTGTTCGTAACTTTATAAACGTTGGATACAGCGTCACTTTCTTACTATTTATTTATAACTATTAGTGTTATTACACACGAAGTGTTTACACACGTCCAAACCAGGAAATTATTCCACTAAGTACATCACATTAATATAAAATAATTATTGGAAAACATGTAAGAGTGTATAAGACAAAACATAACAGTATACAGACAAAAGTAAAATATCAAAGTAACAATATCATATAAGGACCGTACAATAATACAAGTAAAAGGTTTAAAATGAGATAAAAATATATAAATTAAAATACAAAAATAATATAAAAGTAACACAATTATGAAAGAACAATAAGTTAAATATGTTATAAAAAGCATTTTGTAAAAGATTGTATTAATTAAATCTAAGAGTATTTTACTCCTTAATGACAGACGTGTCATCAGCAAACAAAATTCCCAGAACATCATTATCCAACGAGGTAAGTAGGTCATTAATATAAATTGTATGGGCCCCAGTATTGATCCCTGGGATACTCCGTGTTTAACAGTTTTCAAGTAGGATTTTACATTATTGTAACTCACTAACTGCTGCCTATCTGTCCAGTAACAACTCATCTGTATACTGTTCTCGGTACAACCTTAAAATTGTAGCTTTTTAACAAGAATATTTTAGGATACACAATCAAATGCTTTTGTCAAGTTTAAGAACTGTGTAGCTATATATTCACCATTTTCAAAACTCTCATTAATATATGAAACAAGTTTGTTTATAGCCAGTGTGGTAGAGCAGAAATTGCAAAACCCACACTGATTTGAATTCACAATACCATGGGTGTCAAAATAATTGGTAATCTGTATTTTAAATATATAGACTCATAAATTTTGGCAAAATATGGAATTATGGACATGGGTCTAAAATTGGAAGGTTCATTTACGTTATTCTTTTCATATAACGGTACTACTCTCGCAATTTTTAGAGTCTGGAAAAATACTCGACTTGATACTAAGGTTAATTAAGTTGGTAATTGGGATTAGTATTGAATTCATTATATTTTCCACTATTTGCGTATTTAGGTTATAAACATCTTCACATTTTTTATTTTTTAAAGTCATAATGACATTGGCTACTTCCCAGGGAGTTACCTCCGTAAATTGAAACTTATTTTCTCCATCACTACTATGCAGGTATTCCGTAAATTGCAGATTACAAGTACTTAAATTAATTAAGGTATTATCGGCTATATCGACAGAGAAGCTGTTAAATTCTTCGGCTGTAACAGTAAAAAAAGTAGGGCTAGGTTCAATTTTAAGACTATTTATAAAGTTCCACGTTGCTTTTTGCGGATTATCATGAATCCTCACAAAATTATCAAATTATCCTTAAACTTTACCGTAGATTCTCATATTTTCTTACGGCATAGATAACGGTAGTTATTATAGATAGTCCTATTTGCTTCAGTGGGATTACTTTTATAAAAATCATGAGGAAAATGCACACGTTCGCGCATTCGCTTCAAATTGTCATCAAACAATAATATACTTGAGAAATTTACAATGTCCTAGTTTATTATGATTACTTTTTGTGCATTTGTTGAAATTATCAGACTGTTGCTCATTGCGCTATTTTGCATAATGCGGCTCTGGCGGCCAGATGTCTTGCGAATATGTAGTAACCGATAAAAGAAATCTTTACACCTATTGTTATGTGGTAAATGAGAAATTTCTTGTCCATAAAACACCAACCTTAAATAAATCTAAATGAGAAATTTGATTTAGACAGCTATTACTACTTATTAAGTATTAATATACTTAACCAACTTTATTTTATTTTCATATACCTGTACCACTAATAGCTAAGGATAAAATAAATTTTTAAATATAAACTTTTTTTGCTGGGGATCTTGCGCGAGGGCCCTGAAAGAGCGGGGTCACGGGTGATTGCCCTGCTCACCACCCCCTAAGACATATTACAATGTACCTAAATTAATACACCTGGTTACAGAAGCGAAGTACATGTAAACTTGATGTTTTTCAAGATAGGCTTTACATTTTGCTTCAGTTAAAATATTTATAGTCAGTCTCTAAAATGCCCCAATTTTTAATTGTGCTTCCGTGGGAGAAACTTCAATGCTTCCTCAAAAACTTCTTTGCACTCGTGAAGGGTTTCTATACTTCAATGATATTTTACACCACTCCTGTATTTGGATTCATACTCGCAGGAATTACATCTGTACATTTGCACGTAGAAGTATCTTTATGTTTCATTTGATGTCGTTTGATAGCACTCATGTATTTAGTTTCGTAATTGCTGTCGTTACACCTGTACATTTGAACCTGAGAAGAATCTTCAAGTTTCAGTTGGTGCAATTTGAAAGCATTCTTGTACTTAGTTTTGTATTCGTAGTCATTACAACTGTACATCTAAACCTGCGAAGGCTCTTTATGTTTCAGTTGGTGATTTTTGATATTACTCTTTAATTCAGTTTGGTAATTGCAGTCGTTACACCTGTACATCTGAACCTGTGAAGGAACTTTATGTTTCAGTTGATGCTGTTTGAAAGAACTCTTGTTTTTAGTTTCATAATCACAACCGTCACACCTGTACATTTGAACCTGCGAAGGATCTTTATGTTTCAGTTGATGCTTTTTGAAATAACTCTTGTATCTAGTTTCATAATCGCAATCGTTACACCTGTACATTTGAACCTGAGAAGAATCTTCATGTTTCAGTCGGTGCCATTTTAAAGCATTCTTGTATTTAGTTTTGTATTCGCAGTCATTACAACTGTACATTTGAACTTGCGAAGGATCTTTATGTTTCACTTGATGCTTTTCGAGATAGCTCCTGTATTTAGTTTGGTAATCGTAGTCGTTACACCTATATATCTGAACCTGTGAAGGATCTTTATGCTTCAACGGGTGCTTCTGAAGTAATTTCTTATTTTCAGTTTCGTACTCGCACGATTCACATTCATATGCTCTCAAATCCTTCTCATGTTTTACACAGTGTGCCGTAAGACGGATTTCACTTTCAGTTTCGTAAATACATTTATCACATTTGTACAATACTTTGCACTCCTGCTTGGTTTTCACTTCTGATCCATTCTCATGTATGCATCCATCCTCTTCTTCATTTTTACAGTCACTCTCCTCGAATGGTACAATATCGGAGGTCTGAAGTGGCATGTTGCTGAAAAAATTGCATATACATAGTAGTTTTGAAAATCAGGTATTAATTTTAAGAGGTTATGACAATAATTGAATCAACCATAGTACTGATAGCACAATTTTAACTTTAATGATGAATCGATTCAGATCTTTGATAATGTATTCAAGAAAAGGTATTTGTGAGAAGCTATGTATAAAATCACACAATAAATCCATAAAAAAAATTAGATACAGATAATTTAAAATACAATCTACAATATAATAAATTTATTAAATTTTAATCAAATAATAACACCCAGTATATCACCTTTTTTGTTTGTCAACGTTATTTAGTTTTGGTATTTTACCATATTCCAAATTTGAATACACTAGTCACAAAAATTAAAGGACAAAAAGAAAATCCTAAATTTTTAGGTGATTTTCGAAAGGCTGTAACTTAATGAAATATGGCCGTAGAGCAATAAAAAAAAGTAAATTGAAGCCTGAAGGTTCTTGTTTCAGGATCTTAAGCTAAACAATTTTTATGGTTGACCACCATTTAGAAATCAAAAGAAATCTCGGGGGATTTTTTTTTATAATTTTTGCTTCACTTTCAACAGGTCCACGGGTCTCAATATTTTTTTTTTGGCAATTCCACCTATCAGCTCTTTAGTTTAATTCATCCTCTTTGATTTGAGCTGTTCAAGACCTTCATAAATTACAAAATTGCGTATTTGAGGATTTTTGTTAAACTTGAGATTGATATTGAAGAAATTTTCGATTTTTTTTTTACTTTCTGTCAAGAGTTCAAATGGCTGCGATTTCTTTTACCATGAATTGTCAATTAAAGAATAAATTTTGCATCTTTAAATCATTTTTTTTTAAATTGAGTTTTTTTCACAAAAATCTATATATTTTCCTCATCAAAAAATGTCATGAGAAAAAAAAAATGAAAATTAGATTTTTTTATTGGAAAAAAAATTCTTTTCGGAAATATATTTTTTACAATTCTCACAATGCTATACAAATATCAAATAAAGTTGTCCTTTTTTTTTAGTGCGGTTTCCACCTTGTTTTCAAAGGTCAATTTAAAAATTAATTGCAACAAGTTGTATAGCTCCAATCAATTGCTGTATTTCCTTCTATCTATATGAAGATCTATCCTTTTCATTCAAGAAAATTTCAATTTCCTTCCAAAGTTAATAAATTGATTGAATGAATGGAATTTAGTATAGCATTCATTTATACCCATATCTAACTCGAAGCCATACTGATTGTTTTGTAACGATCTTACGTATTTTCCCAATAATTTGTTAACCTAACGCTTAATGATTATATAAAAATGTTTACGATATCATTTATAATGGACAATCTCATAATTTGTTACAATTAGTTTATCACCAGATGGTACGTATTTAATCATATAAATCACGAAATGTCCAAACCACGGGCTGCCATTTTTTAAATTAATGTTAAAATAGTCTCCTATTACCTAGTTTCCTCATCTTCCGATTTTATGTCGACACATTCAGATTTGATCGACATTTCCATCTCGTTAATATCAAATTCCTTGTCCAGGTTTTCAGTCTTAAGGAATAATTCAAGTGGAGACGTATCTATTTGACTTCCTGTGGCTGAACTATCAAAAATACTTTTAATTTTTTCTTCTACCTCTGAGCAATCATTTAGGAAACTGTTGTGAGTACACAGAGAATCCCAGCATGGCTTACATACAACGGGATCTTTGACGATATTTATAAACTGCAAAGCAATTTCGTTAAATTATAAAATATGCAAGTAATTAATACTGTTCATACCAATTCAGGTGTCAATTTCTGAATAGCTTCGAGTTCCTCTTCACGTATGCACCTAAACTCCCTTTCTACTGGGTGCATACACAATCGACATATTTTCTGACTGCAAACTAATTCACTTTTCTTTTCCTGCATGTACACTTCTCTTA
>NW_019418062.1:14191-23008 GCF_000390285.2 Anoplophora glabripennis | reverse complement strand
GATCTCCTCTATTATATCGAAAATCCCTTCCACTAACCATTCGATTACATTACGTCACAATGTCACCTCACTTATTGTATGTACACTTCATACAAGTCCACTTCCATAGAAATTACAGAGGTCAAATGAAGGTTTCCAACGAATATGACATTCAATGTCATATAGGACATCCTCAAACTTCAAGTAATATCCAACTTCGCAGAGGTCATTCAATGTCAACTAATATGAATTTCAACGCGTTACCGCAGGGGTCATTCAAGGTCGCCGAGGGGTGAGACGAGGGGGAGATTGAGAATCGGTTAAAATACCCTACTTATATTTAATCTAAAAAAATAAATAATTACACGAAGTTAACTTATGAAGTTTTAATGGAAAATGTTTCTAATTAGCTATGAACTTAACTATAACAACTACAAAAAACTATTTGAAATTGTCTATTATATATGAAAAAATAATCTAATCAGGCTCGAAGGTGCCAAATAATATGTATATATGTGATTTTACTATAGCGGACTGTATTAAAGTTAAATGTTGTAAATATCTGTGGTTACTCACCAGTACAGCAAAATGGTGCCCCCTCACTTCTATCGCACTAGTAAGGATAAGAAGGAAGGAAAAGACAGGTAATAACACTAATACGACGAACTGGTGATGTGGCAATTCTATGCATAAATTATTTCAACGAAAAAGGAAATAAACATTAACTATTACTATAAACTATTATTGTATGAACTATAGAACTTTTACAACACTTAATTGGCAACAAACCATCCCAATAAACGCGCTTCTATATCAGAGTTTTTTTGTCACGCATACCAAAAAAGAAAATTAAAAAAAGGAACAGTTTTGTTTCAGAAATTGTACATAGTACGCCATCTGTGACAGAGGATAGGAATGCAATTAAAGAAAACATTCAAATTAATTAATGTGGCCTAAACAGTATGGATTTGCACTGTTAGTTATATACTTTTATACAATAATATATCTAAAATGATCATGACATTCTTTAAATATTTACTTATCAATTAACAGAAACCATGACTACCAATTCAGAATCAGGTTATACCAAATTGACCACAATACAACAGCTGTTCGTTAAAAATAACCCAAGTCCATTCAAAAATTAATTTTTACTAGTGCGTCAAATTAAGCGAATTAAAGGTCAGACATAATGTGATTTATGAATGAATATTTTTTAATATTTTTATTCCAATATAACTTTTTAAATAATAAAGTGTTGAACAAACTATAAAACAAAGTCCAATCAGTTTATTTATTAAAAGACAACTATATAAAAAATTGCATAATTCTATAATACTATGAAGAAATAATTGTTTGTTTGTAAAAGTCCAAAAAACCTTCATATTTAGAAATTAATTTCTCACGAATTATTTCCCTATCCCAATTAATTTTTGCTTTACTGTCTTCGTTTATACTCTGCCAAATGTGATATGAAATTTTACTACTTTCTTCCATTGCTTTAAAAAGATATATTGGAATAAAAAGAAGGCTGTTTTCTACTACCTACTTTTCGGTATAATATAGGCAACCAGACATAACAAATTTTCTGTGAACGTATACGGTTTAGATAGCACATTTGAAAAGAATAAGCTAAAATATGAAATAGTGAGACCTTTACGCTATTCACCAAATAAATTAAGATATCATGTGAATTTGTTACTTATCCCTAAGGAGTATGGCCAAAACCATCACTGTACAGTATCAAGTAAAAGTCATTACTGTTGGATCAAAGATTTGTCGAGACTGGTTTCTAGTCAAATTTCCAATAATGAACACAAAAATATTTTTGTGATGGATGTTTAATGTATTTTGGTAAGGAGAGTCTGTTATTGCAACACCAGAGACACGATTGTAATCATATTTACACCACAACACCTAGTTTGGAATTGCGTGTAGATAAATTTGGCAAAAGTGTTCCGGAAAATGTGTTGAAATTTGAAAATTTTTAAAAACGGATGAAAGTACCTTTCGTGGTGTATGCAGACTTTGAGTCTATTTTAAAACCTATTGACACATGTGAACCCAACCCCGGATAGTCTTATACCTGCAAAACTTTCATCCACGGGCCATTTTCGTTTGCTTATTTGATAAAGTGCTCTTTCGATGATTCACTATCGAAACTTGTGTTTTAAGAGGGAATAATGCATCAAATATTTGTATAACGTTTAGTCAGATTTAACCGAAATATATAACAATTTTTTTTAAAATATATATTATTATAAATTCAAAGGTTTGCGCCATATATGAGAAACCGTTCGAAATGTGGCAACCCAAGATAAAGGACCATTGCCACCTACCGGAAAATAAAAGATTTGGGGCCGCTCATTCGGTTTGCAATTTAAATTATAAAATAACAAACTTTATTCCCATTATATTATACAATTTTTCCGGGTATGATGCGCACCTTTTTGTGCGCGAGTTGTGCGCAAAGAAAGATAAAATCGACGTCATTATTCAAAGCAAGGAAAAGTACATTTCATTTACAAAACACCTTTATATGTGCGATTATGTTGGAAATGACGGCAAAACGAAAAAAGCTTATTTAAAAATGAGATTTATCAATAGTTTCAAGTTTTTATCAACATCTCTAGAAAACTTAACTGCAAATTTAAATGATAGTCAGTTCGAGGAAACCGTTAAGTATTTTCGTAAGTAATTCGGCAAAAAGGTGTTTTCCCATACAGTTTTCTAACAGATATTAATAAATTGAATAAAAGCGAGTTGCCTACGAAAGATGAGTTTTACGATAAATTGAACGAAACTCATATAACAGATATTGAATACGAAAGAGCACAGAAAACGTGGAATATGTTTAATTGTCAAAGTTGTAACGTACTTTACTTGGTTTTGATTTTGGTGGTGACGGTTCGGTTCAGACGTTACTTGTGGCCGCCCCTCGGTAGACTACCAACTCTAAACGGAATCTTAATTCGCAATTTCAAATTCTAATTTACTATATTTATTGACGTCACTGACGTCCCTGTTTGGACGCCTAATTTTATGACGACCCTTGACTACTAGTTTATCGGCAGCGGTGGTTGGCAGCCGGCGGTGGTCAGTGACGTCACAGGAACCTACTCCGGATTAAAATCTTTTTGTTCGGATTGTCTCGAGCGCCAGTTTCCCTATCTTTTACGTGGGGGAAACTCAACGTGAACCCTACCCTCGGTTTAGAGTAAGTACTCGGGATAGCTGCAGTGAAGAAAGTTCAAATCCAGGGGTCTGTTATATTTCTCTTACTTTTAATCAAAGTAATTCTCTGAGTGTAGTGTTATTTTCCTTTTAAAATAAACGGACTTATCAGTGTAGGTCACAAAAAGATACTGCGACTTTTTACTGATCGGAATTTATCAATCTTATCGGTGTTAAGAATGAAGACAACTGGAAATATATTTACTAGATTTATTTCACATTATTAAGGCCTACGAAAATTGAAACAAACATAAGCAAAATAGATTCTAATTACAATTATGATAACTAACTAAAATCAGAAATATACAAATAATTTACAAGCGGTGTAATCAAAACAAAATGGGTTAGAGCAATTATTATTTGCGACGGATTAAAAATGCCGATGCGGTTTTTCGGTGCTGTAAATAGATACAAATTTAGCACATAGTCAAATATCAGGACTCAAAAATCGGTACGGTAGAAAAACGCAGTATTAGGCGTTTGGTTTACTTAATAAACAATCTAATACTTTAAGAAACGGTACGCCAAAATAATATTCGGTTTTAAATTTCGGTCGGTGCTAAAAAGGGAAAAACAAATAAGGTTAATAAATTAGAGTAATAAATAATCAATAAAATAAGTCGTTCCCAAATGGCTCTGAAACAGAGAAAAATAATTATGGGTTACCCTAATTCTACCAATAAATATTGGCGGCGGTTTCTAGCAAAGCGACGGAAATTAAGCGGAGGTGCAACCAGTCAGGGAGAGAAAGCTAAGCAATGCAGTTTACAACGGGCATAAATAAGCAAACGGTAGTCAGGAAAATATTTGGTTAACAGGAGGCAAAGTCTGGGCGAGGTGTGCGTTCAAATGTGGGTCAGGTGACAGAATTCTCCCAGAAGCAGTGGGGTGCCCAGCCAAACTTCGAGAGTCTATCCGTCACTGCACAGCCGACACACAACGCCTTCTACTGGCGGTGGGGTACCTAGCCAAACCAGCAGTTTCAGTTATTGTGCCTTACAGCGTTTATCAAGCTTGGGCGGTGGGATACCCAGCCAAACTTTCGCCGACAACACTTCGACACCTTCACGTCCTCTACTGGCGGTGGGGTACCCAGCCAAACCAGCAGTTTCAGTAAAGGGGCTCACAACGCTTGTCGAACAAGGGCGGTGGGATACCCAGCCAAACCGTCGCCGATAACGTTGCTGCCTTACGGACCTGCACTCAACGTCTTCCACTGGCAGTGGGATACCCAGCCAAACCAGTAGTTCGGTTGATGTGACGAACAACATTTGTTGAACGAGGGCGGTGGGATACCCAGCCAAACCTTCGCCAACAACGCTGTGGTCGTACTGTCTTGCCAAAGTTCAAAACGGCCAGACTTTCGGTTTCAGGTCCTCGGGGTGGTCCTCAGGCTGGAACTGGAGCTCTTCGAGTTCAGAATATGAACTGAGGAATTTCGTCCAAGAAAGCTGGTTTTATTGCCTCAATCCTGACTGAGCGGGAGTCTTGGTGAGATTATGCGCGCGGCACTCGACAGAGTTTCGGCTCGACTCGTGGGTAATTGCTCTCACCCAATTAATCTAATTACTAAATAGATGGCAAACGGCCTTGCATAAAACGGAAAATTAATACTGGTTCATTACAAAGTTTGAGCGATTATTCCGATATATACTTGAAATCAGACATGCTAATATTATGCGATGTATTTGAAAACTTTAGAAAAGTGTCTCTGGACAAATATAAACTGGATCCATGTCAGTACCTAACCGCACCTAGCTTATCGGGGGACACGATGTTGAGATTAACAAAAATAGAGTTGGAGCTTTTGACCGACATTGGAATGATACAGTTTTTTAAAAAAGGTATTCGCGGTGGAATCAGTCAATGTTCCGGTAGAAAATATGTCGCAAATAATAAGTTTCTTCCAAATTTTAATCCAAGCGAACCTTCGTCTTTTATAACATATTTGGATGCCACGAATCTATATGGGCATAGTATGTCACAGTGTTTACCAACCGAGGGATTTTCGTGGTTAACAGAATCCGAAATCTCCCAGTTGGATGTTATGGATATTCCAGACGAAGGGCCTTATGGTTACGCATTAGAAGTAGGTATAGAATATCCTAAAGAATTACACGATGCTCATGCGCATTTACCGTTTTTGGCTGAGAATATGATTCCATCCGGTGCAAAATCGAAAATTTCCAAATTAATTCCAAATTTAAATAACAAAAGTAACTATTATAATATATTCGAAAAAGATCTCTATAAATTAATGAAAAATGCTGTGTACGGTAAAACCCTAGAAAATGTTGATAATAGGAAAGATATTAAATTGGTGACTCATTGGGAAAAAGTTCGACAATCGTTTGGGTCGAACACATTAATCGCTCTACCGAATTTTAAGACATGCACAATTATTTCAGAAGATTTCGTAGCTATACACATCGGCAAATTGAAAGTTCGTTACAGCAAACCTCTGTACCTAGGTTTTAATATATTAGAATTATCTAAAACGATGTTGTACAATTTTTTGCGATACAATAAAAACTAATTTCGCCAATAAAACTTCTTTATTGTATACTGACACCGATTCGTTAATAATCAAAATTTATACCGATAACTTTTATGATTTTATGAAATCGAATATAGATCGCTTCGATACATCTAACTATAAGGAAGGAAATAAGTTTGATGTTCCAGTATCTCGTTCAATATTGGGCAATTTCAAAGACGAATTTCCATCTGATCCGATAACAGAATTCTATGGTACGGGAGCTAAAGCATATTACGTAAAATCTGTAAATACTGAATTGAAAAAAGTTAAAGGGGTTAAGAGGTCTGTTATAAAAAACAATTTGACCGTGGACGATTACAAGAAAATCGTAGATCGGGGCGGTTTAATTTTCAGAAAAATGAACTCTTTCCGAAGTGAGTTACACAACATTTATACGGAATTAAAGAACAAAGTGGCTCTCTCTCATTACGATGATAAGCGTTTCATCATTCCCAATACGGTTTCAACTTTACCGTGGGGTCACAATGATATCAAGTTCTATCAAACCGAATACGATAAAAATTTCGATTGGTTCGTGACCGTCATAAGCCAAACCGCGGGTATGAGTAATTCGGAAAACAGTTTGCAAAATTTAATTCGGGCACTTGAAGAAATTGTCGAATAACTGGAAAATTCATAATTATCAGGGAAAAAAATGCATATTGTTGTATATAACTTAATTTTATATTATTTTTAATAAAATGTAACAATTATATAATTGCATGTGTTATTTATATGATAGGTATTATTTATAGACGTAATTTATATGTTATTTTAAAATCGCTATGTAAATTGTATATCATATTAATGAATTTTATTATATTAACTATTGTAATGTGTTATAAATAAAATAAATAAATGATTTTAAACTTTTAAATAAATAGGTTAGATAAATATACAAAAATATTAAATCAATTACATATACAGGGTGATTGAGTCATAATGTCATTAATTTTAACCACGTATTCGGAAGGCTTAATAAAGACAGAAAATCGGAAAAAAATTTTTTTACTCGACTTTTAAAAATGAAGGAAATCAACCCATAACTCCCGCTACGAGGGCGGCCCTGGCAGATGCCCGGATGCTCGGAAAATTTTGTAACGTAATGTCCCGAACAGTTGTCAGCTCGAAGCAAACAGCATTGCCAAGTTAAGTAAATAAAGGAGCATGCTGCATTTTATTATAAATAATTTTAACAATTGTATTAACTTAGTGCAGAATGTTTTAACAAGCCTGACTTCTCGAAGTTAACTTTAGTTAAAAGAAAATAAATAAAGCAGAGGTAGTTACCTGTTTGTAGGCACACCGTATTTTATCAAATAAAAAAAGTCGGCACACTAATATACAAAATACACTACACACGGTTACAAAACCATTAACAATTTAAATCGTTTATTCAAATCTACCACCTTCCATATCTCCTACATTTTTCCAACTGCATCTATCATACCATACCGCGCAGCGAACGTGCAGGACATCGACAAAATGACAAATGTGATAGAGGACAAACCAAAGTTTGGCGGATATTGCGCGAGAATTCACTCAACCCGCACCATTTTCAAAAAGTTCAAGCTTTAGAACCAGCTGATTTCCCTAATCGTCTTGAATTTTGCAGTTGGTTCCTAAATCGAAGTGCAGCAGATGCTAACTTTATTTTATATTTTTAAAAAGTGCGCTGGACGGATGAACGCTGTTTTACTCGTGCTGGCATTTTAAACAGGTAAAAAATATATTCTCAAAAACAATAAGTACCTACCTACCTAGGTTACACCAAAGTTTATACGGGTGTAAGTAAATAAGTGCAACAAATTTCAGGGGGTGATTCTACATGAGAAAATAATGGCAGTTCGCTTATAAACGTATGTACGCAAATGATTCGTTTTCCGAGATACGGGGTGTCAAAGTTTTTCTTAAAAACTGACGATTTAATTTATTGCTCTGAAACCAGTCGAGATGTGCAAATGAAATTTGGTGAGTTTTAAGAGTTAGTTATTGCGCATTTTTTGACATGCAATTAAGAATTTTATGTTCTTCATTGGCGCGCGTACGAATAATCTCAATTTTTTTAAAGAAAAAAATGGTACGCCACTGAGATATTACAAATTAAATTACATTATCATGAACTATCTAAAACAATAACATTAAACCAGAACAATAACAGAAAATAACACTAATAAAATTTTGAAAAGGCGCAAAGCTACAACAAATTTTCAAAATGACCTCCCTCAGACGTGACACAAGATTCAATTCTTCGCCTCATTGATTGTCGTATTCGCGCAAATATGCCTGGTATATTTCTTATTGTCTCACAGCCGACTATAATTCGAATCCTCAGGTCATCAACATTTTCAACGGGAGTGGAATAAACTAATGACTTAAGAAAACCCCAAATACAAAAATCAAGAGGATTTAAATCCGGCGATCAAGCAGGCTAATGTTCCGTACCTCCCCTACCTATCCAACGATTTGGGTATACTGTGTCTAAGTGGTTGCGTACATTAATGCTAAAATGAGCTGGTGTACCATCATGCATGTACCATAGGTGTTGTCTCAGCTGTAGAGGAATTCCTTCAAGAAGAACAGGTAACTCTTCCTGTAGGAAATTAAGGTAAGATTCGCCTGTTAGTCGTTGTGTGAGGAAATATGGACCGATTAAATGATCTTCAATTACCCCAAGCCATACATTTACGGAAAACTGATGCTGAAAATGAGCTTCAAATATTCCATGGGGGTTTTCCTCAGCCCATAAGTGATTGTCATGGAAATTTCGTATACACTGTCGTCCAAAAGTAGCCTCGTCAGTAAACAAAACGGCATTTAAAAAATTAAGAATTTGAGCGATTTGATGATTGATCCATTGGTAAAAAAATAATGCGCGGAATAAAGTCTCTAGGTAGTAGAGCTTGCACACGTTCAATATGAAATGGATACAATTGCTGTTCTTTAAGAATTTTAAATACAGTGAAGTTGCTTACATTCAATATGTTGGCAATTTTTCGAGTACTTGTTTCAGGTGACTCCGCAATTAACTCGAGAACTGCTTCTTCTAGTTGCACAGTTCGTAC
>NW_019418062.1:0-14093 GCF_000390285.2 Anoplophora glabripennis | reverse complement strand
TATACAGGGTGTTAGTAAATAAGTGCGACAAATTTCAGGGGGTGATTCTACATGAGAAAATAATGGCAGTTTGCTTATAAACGTATGTCCGCAAATGATTCGTTTTCCGAGATACGGGGTGTCAAAGTTTTTCTTAAAAACTGACGATTTAATTTATTGCTCTGAAACCGGTCGAGATGTTCAAATGAAATTTGATGGGTTTTAAGAGGTAGTTATTGCGTATTTTTTGACACGCAATTAAGAATTTTATGTTCATTATTGGCGCGCGTACGGGTAATAATCTCAATTTTTTTTAAGAAAAAAATGGTACGCCACTGAGATATTACAAATTAAAAATCATTTTTGAATTCCTCGTTCAATTTGTGACAAAAAATCTCTCTTGCCTTTTCTTCGTATGGGGCGCTGTTTTGATGCAAAAGAATAAAACATCTAAACGCGTATTTTTTATTTCTTTAATACATTATCAAGAACTATCTAATACAATAACATTAAACCAGAACAATAACAGAAAATAACCCTAATAAAATTTTGAAAAGGCGCAAGCTACAACAAATGTTCAAAATGACCTCCCTCAGACGTGACACAAGATTCAACTCTTCGCCTTATTGATTAGGGAGTTTTTGCATAAGGTATTTACGAATACGATAAACGTAAAAAACACGTGACTGAATACCGTATTGACAAATAGCGTGTACTGAATGCTTCCAGTTTTTGCATATCGTGTCGTTTATTCGCAATGGTAAAGCGTGTCCTAACCTCAATTCTGACGGTTATGCTTTCATTTGACACGTTTGCGGTAAAAGGCAGTCGGCAAGTGAAAGGAAAATGGATGGATTATTATTCGTACACAAAATTACTATCCTAAATGCACGGTAAACTGATACCGTAATCTGGGTTGGATATCGGAATACCGTAACGATAAACGCCAACGCAATGCGCAATGCCCTCCCACGTGACTTTATCGTTTACAGTATTATTAAAACCGATATGCAAAAACTCCCTATTGTCGTATTCGCGCAAATATTCCTGGTATATTTCTTACTGTCTCACAGCCGACTATAATTCGATTCCTCAGGTCATCAACATTTTCAACGGGAGTGGAATAAATTAATGACTTAAGAAAACCCCAAATGCAAAAATCAAGAGGATTTAAATCCGGCGATCGAGCAGGCCAATGTACCGTACCTCCCCTACCTATCCAACGATTTGGATATACTGTGTCTAAGCTTTGCGCCTTTTCAAAATTTTATTAGTGTTATTTTCTGTTATTGTTCTGGTTTAATGTTATTGTATTAGATAGTTCTTGATAATGTATTAAAGAAATAAAAAATACGCGTTAAAATGTTTTATTTTTTTGCATCAAAACGGCGCCCCATACGAAGAAAAGACAAGAGAGATTTTTTGTCACAAATTGAACGAGGAATTCAAAAATGATGAATTTGTAATATCTCAGTGGCGTACCATTTTTTTCTTAAAAAAATTGAGATTATTACTCGTACGCGCGCCAATGATGAACATAAAATTTTTAATTGCGTGTCAAAAAATGCGAAATAACTACCTCTTAAAAACCACCAACTTTCATTTGACACATCTCAACCGGTTTCAGAGCAATAAATTAAATCGTCAGTTTTTAAGAAAAACTTTTACACCCTGTATCTCGGAAAACGAATCATTTGCGGACATACGTTTATAAGCAAACTGCCATTATTTTCTCATGTAGAATCACCCCCTGAAATTTGTTGCACTTATTTACTAACACCCTGTATACATACATACACGCGCACTCATTCAAGAGGCCGCGCTATCCGCTAACCTTTGGGTCAAGGTTCAGCCAGTTAGTTAAGAAACATTTTAGTGTTAAGAAACTATAGAGTCCTCGAACTCATCCTTAAATTCAGTGCTTGCATATAGACTCTTACGTCTACAATATGCAACTGCATATTGAATAATAAATTGAAATACTGAAAATGTGTATTATTTAACATAATAAATTATAAAACGTTAAAACGTTAATAATATTAAGCGCGTGAATGGTGTACAAAGCCTAGACGTGTGTTTAGTTCCTCCCACACAATTGTTAAAAATAAGTAGTAAAAAGTCGACGTAATTCATAGAAATTTATACAGTGCATAAGCAAAAGTGCAAGCTCATTAGTGATACTGTTATAGTTAAAATATATAATGTCTACCAGAAATAAATTAGAATTGCAAAGTGTTATAAAGGATTCCATAAATGGTCTATTTTCAAACGAGGGATTTATAAATAAGCTGGTAAAAACTATTACTTACTGATAAGATTGAACAAAAACTAAAATTGTTTGGGGAAAGAATTGCTAACCAAGATAATAATATAAACAAGCTGGAGTTGACGTTGGATAAATTAGAACAAATAACAAACTTAATATCATATGCATATATGGCGTGCAAGAAGAAAATACTGAAAACTCAAAAATGAGAGTAGTTAATCTCATAAATAGCAAGGGAAGGCTGCAAATAGATCAAGACCATATACTAGGTTTATACCGAGTGCATAAACTATCCAATAATAAGCCCCGTCCTCTTATTATGAAATTTGTCATGCTATAACACTAAAATTAGTACCTATATTGAGGAATGCGAAATTATTTAAAGGAAGCAATATATTTCTCACTGAAGACCTAACAAAGTATAGGAGAAATTTACTTGCTCAAACAAGAAAGGAGGTAGGATAAAGGAATGCTTATACAGGGTGTTTTCACTTTAAATTTGGAAAATGCAGGAATGTATTCCCTATCAAAAATTAAGTGTAGTTTGCTCTATAAAAATTTTTTATGAAAGCCTTTGTTTTGGAGATACAGGGCGTTGAAGCTTAAAAAAAATAAACACTTTTTGACATATATCGGTTATCCACCAGTAGATTTGATTTAAACTTGGTACACATTATGCGTATTGGGGGTTCTCATAATTGACAGAATATTAGTCCTATCGCATTAGCCAGTGGCGTGCAAAGGGGGGATGCGTGGCCCCTTTTTTAAAAAAAAAGTACGCCATTGAGTTTTTCGAAGAATGTAAAGTAAATTTAAATACTACCATACAAAAGCATTCTAAAAGGTCACTTGGTATTTTTCGATAATACGCAGCGTTCATGAGATTCTTGGACTATTAAGATTTCAATGCATGATAACATGGCACGGTAGTCCTAAATGTAAATGTGATAGATGGCTGTGCCTAAATTTGTTCCAAATGTCAAATTCGTATTAGTAATTATCAAGTTCTTGTCAACTCATTCCGAATATCTGGAATTAGTATTAATTTGTCTAACACTTTCATAATAAATAAGTGTTCGCACAATGCCGTGGTATTTTACAAATAATGAATATGCAGATATTCACTTCGTATATGGCTTTTGTGATGGTAATGCTGATGCTGCTGTAAGAGAATACCAACGGAGATTTCCAAATCGAAGGCTTCCAAGTGCTCCAGTTTTTATTACCACTCACAGACGATTTTCAGAGTATGGATTTGGTAAAAGAAATGATAGAGAGGTTAATCAAAATCCACGAGACGTCAATCGAAAACTCCATTTGTTTGACAATAATAATAGTACTTTGATTACAAGAAAAGCTGCTGTTCAGCTTCAAATATCTTCAACCAAGGTATTTAAAACCCTGAAACGTGATCACTGTACAGCTTTTCACTATAAGCCGGTACAAAATTTACTGCCAGGAGACGCCGAAAAAAGAATTAATTTCTGCAGATGGGTGTTAGAATCTTATGAAGAGGACAATGATTTTCTTCATAAAATCTTATGGACCTATGAAGCAACATTTACGAGACGTGGAACTGTTAACTACCATAATATTCATTTATGGTCACATGAAAACCCCCGAGAGGTGCGTCCCTCTTCATTCCAGAATGAATTTAGTTACAATATTTGGTTAGGTTTATTTCACAACACCATTTGCGGACCCTACTTTTTGCCGCCGAGATTGAACGGTAATCTTTTTCATGATTTTCTTGAAAATTATTTTCGAAACTTACGAGACATTGCTTTTGATGATGTGCCACTAAATTTACGACAAAATAGTTGGATACAGTTAGACGGAGCTCCTCCTCATTATGGTCGGCATATTTCGCAGTGGCTGCAAGAAAACTATAACCAGCGCTGGATAGGATGGTTGCCGCCAAGATATAATTAACGACGAATTCCTTGTTTAGGACCAGTAAGATGGCCACCCCGTTCTCCTGACCTAAACCCTTTAGACTATTTTGCCTGGGGAAATCTAAAAGGTAAATTGTATAGTGCACCAGTGCAAACGCGAGATGAACTAAGGCAGGGAATAATAGAACATTGTAATAATCTTAGGACAAATCATGTATTAGTAAGTTCTTCCATTAATAGTTTAATTAAGCGATGTCATAAATGTATCGAAGCTGAGGGACTACATTTTGAGCAGCTCCTGTAAATTCAACAAATAATATAATTGTTTAATTGCATATTAATTCGTTAATGTAATATTAAAGTTAAATAATTTATGTTTTTAACTACTAGGTGTTATTGATAGTCTTGACATCATTTTCAAGGTAATGTCGATCCACGGGAAAGTAATGAAAATATTTACAAGTTCTTGGCTTGCTGCGAAACAAAAAAGTTGCTACAAATTTTAATGCAGCATTTGAATTCAAAGAAAAATATCTCTTTTTCTCATTCAGCACCACCGTGCCTTGTTATCATGCATTGGAATCTTAATAGTCCAAGAATCTCATGAACGCTGCGTATTATCGAAAAATACCAAGAGACCATTTGTATGGTAGTATTTAAATTTACTTTACATTCTTCGAAAAACTCAATGGCGTAATTTTTTTTGAAAAAGGGACCACGCATCCCCCCTTTGTACCCCACTGGCTAATGCGATAGGACTAATATTCTGTCAATTATGAGAACCCAATACGCATAATGTGTACCAAGTTTAAATCAAATCTACTCGTGGATAGCCGAGATATGTCAAAAAGTGTTTATTTTTTTTAAGCTTCAACGCCCTGTATCTCCAAAACAAAGGCTTTCATAAAAAATTTGTATAGAGCAAACTACACTTAATTTTTGATAGGGAATACATTCCTGCATTTTCCAAATTTAAAGTGAAAACACTCTGTATATATAACGGCCAGATATACAGGGTGTTCCTAAATAAGTGTCGCAACGGAACACTGTATATTCCTCTTGTAAAAAGAAACATTCTTTTCCTCTTCCATTTTTCTCTCCGGGCTTTTGTTTTCGAGATACACGGTGTCAAAACTTCCATTTTTTTTTTAAATTTTTTGCCAATATCTTAGGAACCATTTGAACTACAGGACCGAGTTTTTGTATACGCATTACCACTATTAATAGATACTTTTTTGCACCCTTCTCGAATTCATTGAACGTGCTAGTGGTGGAGATTTTAAGGTAACGTAAGGGTTTTTTCCCCCCTAACTTTTACGCCACTGGAAAAATTGACATTTGACAGCAAATCCTGAAGCGCCAATCAATTTTACACAAAAAGAGTTCTCTTGGTTCATTGCTCTAAAGTCAACCGTTTTCAAGAAAAATTACTTTTTATGAACAAAAACAAACATTTTGCTAACGTTTCGAAAATCTTTTGTAATTCAAAAGATAGATAGTAATAATTAACAAGTTTAACGAAATTCAACAACATTTGCAGCAAGTAGCTATTAATAGTGGTAATGTGTGTACAAAAGCTCAGTCCTGTAGTTCAAACGGTTCCTAAGATATTGGCAAAAATCTGAAAAACGAAAGCCCGGAGAGAAAAATGGAAGAGGACAACAATGTTTCTCTTTTCAAGAGAAATATACAGTTTTCCGTTGCGACACTTATTTAGGAACACCCTGTATGTTAAAGTAAATGGTAATAATATCAACATATATACAGAAGGGGATATAAAACGGGTAGCATCAATGCTTGTCGATGCATCAACTACTACAGTGGCAGCTATACCAGAATCGGTATCAGTTACAGTACTACCAGCATCATCAGGGGGAATATCAGCTCTGTAATAACAGGAAGTTTGTTTAACATAATAAAGGTGTTCATATTTCATTGTAAACAAAACACATTTATATTTTCTGTTATTAATCTATGGATTTATGTTGTATGGCGGGGAGAATCGCATCAAAAATCTAGGTTCTGGGCTGAAATTGTATATTTCTAGATTAATAATTGGATAAGTTAATATATAGTAATACTAGTAGTAATATAATTTATAGTGTATAGGTAGTATAAAATTTCGCTTTGTAATTTAAAGTAAGATCATTGGTATGAGAGAGGATTTTTTAGTAATATATCATTTAAATATTCGTTCATTAGTAAGTAAACTCGACATTGTTAGACATTTTAAATGCTTATAATTATCATGTATTTGCGATTTCAGATTTTGCGATTCTCAAAATACTACGAATAAGTTGTTTGCAGCCGTGGCACTCTGGTTGGCCACTGCATCCTATCTGGCTCCTAGACTATAAGTATACGTGCAAATTAAGATAGAAGGTTATTGACCTAGATACAGGTTAGCCACCGAGTTGTTTATTTGTCCGATTGTTTTTTATCTTCTATTACTTACAGTCAATATTTAAATATTACATACATTTCACCCTCTCTTTATAATTTATCTAGTGAGTGTTGGTTTTTTATGTTCTTATTTCTGTAATGAAATTGAAATGGTTATGGATTGAAATTTAAATTACTTGAACTATTGGAGTTTTGTAACTTCAATATTAAATTTTATTTAAAGTGGTCCGGCCCCGATATCGGCCTACTTCCGATGTCGGGTGTCCCGGAACGTGGAGCCGTTGGCACCGACGATACAGTACAATCAGCATTTTTACGAAATGGTACTCAGCGGGAGCAATGCGCATGCGCGTTTGGGTGCCATCCCATGCGAAAACCCTTTAGCCGACTATGTCGTAGGTGACGTGGCCGGCTCTTTTCACTTAAGCAATTCTGGTACATCGCCCGTCCGCTCTCATGATTTCCCCCGAACATTCGATCACCGCCTAAGTGGCCCATATTTAGAAAGTCTAACCCGACACGGCGCTCGACGTGGGGCTCGAACATCATCGTCGAGATCTTCCCCACGAGCTCGTGTCCTAGACACCACGTCTGTAGGCCATATCCACCACAGGCTACAGTCATTTGAGAATCTAGCACGACCTGGCGCCCAAAGTGGAGCTCGAAGCTCTATTTCGATGTCTCCGCCGCAAGCCCAGGTTACTGAATCTCCCCAAAACTTACATTTATTAGACACAACCAATCCAAACAATCATAGTTTACGACATGGCGCCCAACGTGGGGCTCGATTCGAACTTCCGATGTCTCCACCGCGGACCCATGTCGATATTACAAATACTTCAGGTCATAGATCACGACAAGGAGGTTAAATAATGATTTGAAAATATTTTTTTTGCTGCTTAAATATGCATTTAATTTTTATTTTAACCACGCCATCGTATTATACTCATTTTTCTCTATCTGCTCTTAAAATTAATGACATTATGACGAATTACCCGGTATAAATACATTAACACAAAAAAAAATTGTTACAATGTACGTTAGATTACTTAAATCCATTATGGATAAAACCATCCAAAGCATTGTATGTCAAGTAAGTATCGTGAATTATCAGTGCATAAACTCGCGTATTGTCAGGAAAATGTCTTTTTCGAATGTTCGTTAATGATACAAAACGACAAATTGTCAACGAATTACACAAACCGGCACGAAGAAACTTTTGCAGGAGGAGAACTGTCATTAAGGGGTATGCCGACCTTTTCCAAATAGACTTGGCTGAAATGCAACATTTTGCAAACAAAAATAGGTTTTCGATATATACTCATAGTAATTGACTGTTATTCTAAATATGTGTGGGCGAAGCAGTTAAAGAAAAAACCAGCTGATAAAGTTTCTGTTGCAATGAAAAATTTTTTTCGAGAGGCTGGTTATTACCCTCGCAATCTGCAGAGCGATCAAGGACTTGAATTTTATAATTGACAATTCTGCAAACTCATGCATCTGCATAAGATAAACCATNGCTGATAAAGTTTCTGTTGCAATGAAAAATTTTTTTCGAGAGGCTGGTTATTACCCTCGCAATCTGCAGAGCGATCAAGGACTTGAATTTTATAATTGACAATTCTGCAAACTCATGCATCTGCATAAGATAAACCATTATTCTACATTTAGCACAAAAAAGATCGCAATTGTCAAACGGACTATAAAAACATTGGAAACTTGGATATATAAAGAGTTTTCGGCTAGAGGTAATTATGTGTGGATTGATATTCTACCAAAAATTATAAGTTCTTATAATAATAGAGTTCACCGTACTACAGGTATGAAACCCATCGATGTAAAACGATTCACAGTATTGAAACTGTATAACTATCCAAAAGTTGCTCTGAAACCAAAATTCAGTTTTGGAGACATTGTGCGAATTAGCAAATTCAAAAACATATTTGAAAAAGGGTTCACAGCAAATTTTTCAATAGAGCTATTCAAAGTGATTAAAGTAAATATAACAAATCTAACAACATATGCGTTAGAAGATATGCAAGGTCAACCAATCAAAGAATGTTTTTATGAGTGGGAACTGTTGAAAACTAAATATCCCAATGTATATTTAGTACAGTCAATATTGAAGATAAAGAAAAAAATAACAATACTTTATTTTTCTGCAAGTGGCTTGGACTTCCAGCATCCCAAAATTCTTGGATAAATAAGGCAGACTTTGTGTAATCATTATAAAGTGCACATTTATAGTTAGCATTAGGTATTATTTTTTTAGTGAATGCTTTTGTTAGTCATACACATAATGAATTATTGTAATAAAATTTGTATCACTGAAGTTATAATAAAAATAATAAACAATAAATTTGATGAGTCTTTTATTTTAATATATAGTCCAGTTGGTAGAGGTTCGGCCTGTGTCAAACCTTGATAACCCGGAAATAACTACACAGGCCTACTTTAAATGGTGAGTACAATAACAGGCTAATTTGCTGACAAAGTATTTTATCAGGAAAAAAAGTTATTAACAATTTAATCGTGAAAAAAAATTTTTTTAGTCGCATTCTTTAAATAACTCAGCGGGATGACTTTGTACGAAAAAATGCTTGGGACATGATTTTGTTCGTAATAAAAATAGCTACAAAATGGCGGTGGTCCGATTACGAAATTTGCAATAACAAAGCCGTGAGAATGAAAAAACGGTATAAAACGTCAATTTTTTAAAGTTGCTGTAAAAATGTCAATTATAAACAAAAATGATAAAACTTTCGAAAACTATAGTTCAATATATATATACAATAATGACGCTAAAGTCGAAAATCAGGAGAGCAAAACTTTTTGTTCTATGAGGTGTTATACATTCATCGGCATCTGAAACTCGAAACTTTACCAAATTTGTTCGAAGCTTTGCTGACACTTGAAATTTGGTACACACATAGTGTAAATATGCAGAAACCAAAAGCAATTTGCAAAATTGAAGTATCTTAATTTTTGCGTCCAAAAATTAAAAAAAACGGTAACGTATAGAACTAGGGTGACGTATAAAACCTTACCAAAGGTGCAAAAATGAAGATAATTGAATTTTGCAAATTGCTTTTGGTTTCTGCATATTTACACTATGTGTATACCAAATTTGAAGTGTCAGCAAAACTTCAAACAAATTTGGCAAAGTTTCGAGTTTCAGATGCCGATGAATGTATAAATATATAAAACAAAAAGTTTTGCTCTCCTGATTTTCGGCTTTAGCGTCATTATTGTATATATATTGAACTATAATTTTCGAAAGTTTTATCACTTTTTGTTTATAATTGACATTTTTACATCAACTTTAAAAAATTGACGTTTTATACCGTTTTTTCAATCTTACAGCTTTGTTATTGCAAATTTCGTAATCGGACCACCGCCATTTTGTAGCTATTTTTATTACGAACAAAATCATGTCCTAAGCATTTTTTCGTACAAAGTCATGCCGCTGAGTTATTTAAAGAAAACTACTAAAAAAATTTTTTCACGATTAAATTGTTAATAACTTTTTTCCTGATAAAATACATTATCAGCAAATTAGCCTGTTATTGTACTCATCATTTAAAGTATTCCTGTGTAGTTATTTCCGAGTTATCAAGAAAATGTCACCAACAGTAACTTTTCGGCCTCTGCCGACTGGACTAATGCATAAATCTAGGAAGGTGATAAATGAGAAAAAATAAATATGTTTAATAAAAATATATTTACTACAAACAATTTCAATATTGTGTAGTAACATAAAATATTTATACATCTTAAAGCTATTCAACATTCACACGTCTCACTTTCATTCGTCCACTCAAAGTTTTTAAAGTCTTTCCACTTTCATCCCCCTTTCGCACTTTATTATTCTGCTGCAATACCCGCACCTGGTCCCGTTTAACAGCGAGTGTTTCTCGCAGAACGCGGATTTCTTCCTCAGTTTGTTCCTCCCTCCGACTGAGTTTTTCCCAGTATCGGAGGAATGCTGAAATGACATCCGGTTCGTCGGCTTGCGAGTACAGAATCGCTTCTTCTTCTTCCAATTGGCGTGTTACCGTCAGGGTTGCCGACATTTCCTGGCGAACTTGCAGAGATCGCGCTGGGGAAACTTCTATGGATGCAACCACATCGTCAAACGTTGATATGGTTCCCTGGGGTGGTGACCGGAAAATTGGCGGCTGTGGTGGTGGAACTTCATCTTTGGCACCGTTATATCAACCGCTGGTTGTTGCAACAACTGCCGTAATCGTGATGTGCTGCCCTTCGACGCTATTCCTTTTCGCTAATTCTGCCCGCGGTTCGAAGACCTAACAGATTTTTTAGAAGTTGCCATCTTCTTAACTGATGGAGAGTTTGGTAATAAAATGTCACTGATGGGGGACAAATCCATGATTGTATTGTTCCCCTTGTCCGACAGTGCCCTTGACAGAATGTCATCAGATGGAATTATGGCATCCATAGCATTAGCCGCCGTCGTGGTGTAACAACCTTGGCTGACAACCGGTTGTTGGAAATACTGAAAGTGCTGACGTTCCTCCTGCGTCACCTTTGGCATAGGTTTGCCAACACTTGTACTCTTCCTTCTAGAACTGGTGGTGGCTTTTTTGGTATCGTACTTGATTTTTTTAATTACACAAAATTTACACTATTGTAGACGCTCACTGCAGGGTTGGTACAGAACGAAATGTAATTCTTCACTTTGATATCCTCTCTTACATAGAAAATCCACTGCAATTCAAATGCACTACGTCACAATGTGATTGTATACACAACATTAAAACCACTATTTAATATCAAGGTTAAATGCAATGTTTAAACGTAAATCAAGTGAATGTCGGTCGTCACATAATGTGATATTTTTCGTCTTTTGAACTCGTTCAAGGTCACACCCTCATGAAATATTTATCCATACCATTTAGATAGACATATTTCAAATTTAATTTCAAGGTTTACTGCAATGTTTAAACGTAAATCAAATGAAGGTAATATAACAATCTTCCTCATTCACACCAGACAAAAGTAATTTCAAGGTTAACTGCAATGCAAAGGTCAAATGAAAGTCACCACCCTGCTCCATCTTCTCTCCGGCTTTCAGCCTCAAGGTCATCCATATACCATCGTTTTAGCACCCCGTCACAATGTCATTGTGTACACAACATTAAAACCACTATTTAATTTCAAGGTTAACTGCAATGTTTAAACGTACATCATGTGAAGGTCGTCTCATAATATGATATTTTTTTCGTCTTTTTTTACACCAAACAAAATCATTATACATTATATTATACTTAGAACTCGCTCAAGGTCACACCCTCATGAAATATTTATCTATACCATTTAGATAGACATATTTCTAATAAAGGTCATATAACAATCTTCCTTATTCACACCACACAACACAAATTTCAAGGTTAACTGCAATGTTTAAAACGTGAGTCAAATGAAGGTCATCTTCTCATGTAAAATTCCTCCTCTCTCACATACCAAGCAAATCTAATTTCAAGGTTAACTGCAATGGAAAGGTCAAATGAGAGTCACCACCCTGCACCCTACGCCATCCAGCCTCAAGGTCATCCATATACCATCGTCTTCGGCTTTCAGCCTCAAGGTCATCTCAAGGACGAAAGTGGAGGGGGTAGAACCCAGAACCGGCAAAAATACCCTACTCCGAAATAAACAAACATTTTCGTAATGTTATAAATTTCATTTTTCTGCCGTAAAATCGTCCACAAACTCGGAACGGTATAAAACAAAAATAATCGCCCATCGCCGTACTGGCGTCGCATAGGGGACGTCGGAATCGGAAAATTCAGTTTTGATAATTCTGATGTTTCTACCGCGATGACAGTTTCTATAAAAATATTCTTAATCTAGTCTTATATTTTGTTACATTCGACCTATTAAAAGTTGAGGGTGATATAGAAGAGAGAGAACGTTGCGACGCGGCATCAGAAAAGCGGTAGCGGAAAGGGGACGTCGCTGGGTTGCGGGAGCTGCTCATACGCAAAGAGGAAAGTTTCGGCTCCCTCTCGGAACAAAGCGAGGGTGCCGGCAGTCCATAAATGACGCCACGAAAATTGCGTTTTGACCGAAATAATCTGGGCTTTACGGAAATATTGGGGTTCCGCGAGAGAGATGCAAGGTGCAGAACCTTTTTAAAAAGCAAATTTCGGCATTAAAAAGTAAAAAATATCCATCGAAAACGTCCCGTGGAGACGAAGAAAGAACGAAACTCGCGCGTAGAAGGTGAGTAAACCCTCGACGGGTCTTTGGAAAAAAGCATGTAGCCTTTGAAATCGACCCTCAAAACGTCCGTCGGTGGGTGTTCCCGTCGGGTTCTGTCTCTCTCACACAGCGAAAATTTGTGTTTTTGGCCTCGGAGTCCCCGGAAAAGTGAAATTCCATTCGGAAGACGTTAAGGAATCGCCTTCAAAATTTCCAAACGGATAAAGGAAGGACAACGGGGCCCTTCGCTTCGCGGCTCGCGAAGAAAGCCTTACTGTATGCAAAATGCCCCGAGATCGGTGCGTGAGTGAAAACCACCTGCAGCAATTAATATACGGAATATACAATTTTTTTAATCAAGTATGTACTACTGTATTCATTTATTTATTAAGTTAATAAATAGATTTAAAATTTATATCAGGATTTTTATTTATTTTTTAATTTTAAGTGGTGGATAATGGTAAAATAAAAAATAATAATTTTTAATTATTTTATTAAATATTTATATCATATACATATATACAGAACATACGAAAGAGGCTAAGTTTGATTGACTTTGTTTACAGGTACAGGTTTGATAACATGATATTTCATGTGGACCCTGGGTGATGTGGACATTACGGATCTTCCTCACAATCTCAATATACTTAATGTCTTCCTTTAAACATTGGATATATGTCAGGAATTTATTTAACTTTATATATTCAGAATCTGAATTTTATTTTGTGTTACTCCACAAATTCGAAAATTTTTATTTTATAGAGTCAGGTGAACTGACTTTGTCCTGTGAGTATTACTATTACTATTCGAGACCCAAACTGTCCCAAGGCAATGTTGATGTCCCCTTTTTGTATTTTGTTGATTGGTCTTGTCTGTTACAAAAAACATTTTTTTATTTAACAATTTTTATTTAACAATTATTTCGATATAAACTTTCAATGTTCAACGCATCAAACCCAAATGAGCTGGAGACGCTCCAGGCCGCTGTTTTGTCCGGTTTGTAAATGTTCGCTTAGCAAAAAAATAATCTGAAGCGCTATATTACCAATATAAGCAACGCTTTGGTTACGTATTTTCCAAGAAATACATCTACATCAGTTTCCGAGAAACAGGTTGAACTCTCTTTGAGTCTAGCCGGCAACTGCTATGGAACCATATTATTATCAAGTATTTCTTAGAATCAACATAATACTTTATCACATTATTTATTACCAGTATTCTTTAATGTTTACCGCCGCTGCAACTGCAAACAGACTTGTGGCGACATATTTAAAGAAAGTAGAATAGCTGTGCCGATTCTGCTCCACAATTCAAGATGGCGACTG
>NW_019418061.1:0-22887 GCF_000390285.2 Anoplophora glabripennis | reverse complement strand
CCGGTGTAGGCGCTTTGTGGGACCTCCTTTTGTCCTGGCTGGGCCCCGCCGGCTAGGGCCCTTTCTTCTGGCGCTCTTCTTGCTTCACCGGCTCGAAGAAAACTAATTAACGAATTTTGATCCAGCGCTTCTCATTTTGTAGGTATTTTTAATACCTATAAAAAAGTATTAAACTTTTTTTTCAGTAGCATCAACGACTCAAAAATTGAACACAAAAAACCGGTTTTTCGAGTTTTCTTTGATTACTTAACAATGTTCCACCACCGGCAACTGGTCTCAATCTATTGTCCCAATACCTAATATCCTGACATCCTTCCGAAAATGTTTGATTAATAATACCTATCCAGTGGCGGCTCGTGACGGAGGACTCTGGAACTCCGCCCCCCCCCCCAGATATTTTCAAACTATAAACTTAAAATAATGTATTTATTTAAATCAATAAGAAATCTAAATAGCATGCATTCAATATCTCTTGGATGTTAGGTTGGTTGCATAAAGTGCATGTACTCCGTGAACGTAGCTCAGATTAATGCCATCTGCCATCTATGATCGTATCAAAGAGTTATGTTTGACCGCGCGCGCAATCCCTACTCCATTGCGGACTGTGAAATCTTGAGTCCATCGTGCAAGCATATTTTTACATATGATTGGATAAATAGGCACGTGGAGGGGATAGGCGACGATAGTCTCACGCACTTTGTTTTGGTTGGACTCCATGAGGCAGTAACCCGTATCACTGAATTGTGGTTATACGTGTTTTGTTTTTGCTTTGGCGCTTTTTAAGACATTATATTTTATAAGTTTAAGTTCAAAATGAGGGTTTGTGAAATAAAAAAACTTGTTATTAGTAATTTAAGTTTAGAAGAAAAAGTCGAATTGAAAAATAACGAACGTCCAACGCCAGTGTTGAATTTAGTTCAGGTGCAGAAAGAGTGCAAAAGTAGGCCGGCTTTTATTCGCAAATTTGATAAAAACATTTATGTTGTGTGGTTGTGACGAAACAAATAGATTTTTTTGTTATGTATGTTTATTGTTTGGAGGAGGCGAAGAAAACTGGACGAAATCTGCAGTTTCTGACTTGAAACATTTACCAGACAAGATTAAGATGAAAATTCTCCTAAACACAAAAATAAGTTGGTGAGTTTTTTACTTTTAGGAAGAGTAAATATTGCTTCTTGTTTAAGTAGTGCTTATGCGGAACAAATAAATAGTCATAACGAAACAGTTAAGAAAAATCGATTGCTTCTTTAAAAAATTATAGATATCTTAAAATTATGTGGCACATGTAACCTTCCTCTTCGTGGACATAATGAAAAAAGTGACTCGGTAAACAAAGGGGTATTTTTAGAACTGATGTACTATAGTGCAGAAATTGATCCCGTTTTAGATAAACATCTTAGTGATGCCCATGTTTTTAACGGAACTTCAAAAACTATACAGAATGAACTATTACAGTAATCTACATAGTTATATCCTAACTGGGTTGGTTGATCGATTATCCACTTCAGCCCCCACACGTTGGAATTTTACTTCTCCCATTGTATCTAAGTACCTACTGTATACACAGACAGTACTTATTCATTTTGGGATACTTGCAAAACACAATGACCTTCAAATTCCTTAAAAATTTTCCCCCCGCACCCCCGCAACTCTTATCATGTACGTCCTCTTTTCAAAATGCGCCCTCCCTGTATTCCAACACACGGGCCGCCACTGCCTATACCCCCTTTTAATTAGTTCTCGAAAAAAGTCCGATTGGACTATATAGATATTAAGAATTCTTGAATGAGATAATTTAAATTTTGTACACCGATGCTGGTACTTAAAAATGTTTTTATCTTTATAATCACTTATTTATCAATGTATCTATAAACGTAAATCAAAAGCTAATTTGACGCCGAAGTTTGAAATTAAAACGATGATTGTGCATGTTTTGTTTCTGTTATGTGCTGCCATCTCCTGAATATTTTTAGAGTCGTCAAAGAAATTTATTATTTGCTCATTTGAAAAAAATATATTTAAATATATTAAGAATATTAACAATAAATAAAAAGCACGAATAATTTAATTTAGAATATTTACCTCTAGAAATTTAATCATATTTAAAATATTTATTCAAAATCAATAGGTACCAATGTTACTAGAAATCTGTTTTGACGACTAAGGCTAGGTATTCAAAAGTGATAAGGTTATTTATAGCTGTAAACTTCTACTCGAGGTAGCGTCAAAATTAAGGGTCGTATTAATTTATGTATGTAATTGTGCTCAATAACTGAAATGGTCAATAATTTTTTAAACTGTTGCAATAATATGTGAGATATTAGTTTAAAGATTGATATATTTTATTTCGTTTCATTTATCTACATTCACTTCTCTTATATTTCACTTAATTAAAACCTTGCTCCTATAGTAGTTAGGAAAAGGAAATTGAATAAATATTTGTAAAATACTCAGTAGGTAACATACTTAGAGCATATACTATTGCTGTAGTATATGCTCTAAGGTAACATATCGAACCACATTATTGTTAGGATTAGGTAATAATAATTATAATTTACCTACTTAATTTATTGACAATGAAAAAGATGGTAGGCAGGTAATACATTAGGATTTTTATAATACATTTGGGTACTACAGAATAATTAATTTTCAATTACTGATGAATTTTACATTTTTTTCATAAATGAAAGCAAAATATCCAAGATCTAAAAACATATATAAATCGATAAAGCGTTTGATACCATTACGTATCTTTAAAAAATAATACTAATTTTATTATATTATAAAATATTTCCATATAACCTCAAAGACAAGGATACTAGAAATACAGCACTAATCAAATAAGTTCATGAATAAAAACACCCAACACTCAATACCAATAGATCTTGTGACGTCATTTAATGCGGTAGGCATAATGATAAGTGTAACAAAAATAGAAGTATACATGTCTCTCCTTGTTCTTGTCCTGCAGCCATCTGTGCTGGCTGGCTCAGTCAGCTGTTTGATTCTGTTCGAAGTACGATGGCTGCTGGGTGTTGTGGTACAAAGAAACAAAAACTTAACAATTCATCCAGTATCCCTTCTTGCAATGGTACTTCGGTAGTTTCAAACGGAGTAAGCAACGGAATGGGAATGGTCGCGTTACCTGAAATGTGTTTCTTTTGTTTTGACGTGCTTTATTGCCATTTGTATAACCTAGCCCCCCCTAAAACACCTTCATTCAGTAACGATGCATAGTAAGTACATGAACATTTTCCATGTAAGTAACTACTTGTCACTATTATATTTAAATTTAGATTACAAAAAGTTAGGTCTGTCAAACGTAGGTCGTTCAACTATTTAGTTCACTTTCCTTTGTTTGGCATTACCAACATAACAGTAAACAAAATTAAAATATACTTTGTTTTTTCACAGTCCACTATTTGTAACATGGAAAATCGGAAAAGACAAACGTCTTCGAGGGTGCATTGGTACTTTTAACGCTATGAATTTACAAACCGGATTAAGAGAGTACGCTATAACCAGTGCTTTTAAAGATTCCAGATTTAGCCCCATAACACGGGATGAATTCCCTAAATTAAGTGTGTCTGTGTCAATCTTGAGACATTTTGAGGATGGTGACGATTACTTAGATTGGGAAGTAGGTGTTCATGGTATTCGGATTGAATTCATTAATGAAAAGGGAAATAAACGAACTGCTACTTACTTACCAGAAGTTGCTTCCGAACAAGGTGATTTTTATAAAATATTTTCATTATAACATAAAGTTAAATTAACTGTGCTAATGAGATTTAAAGAAAGTTAGGTAAACCTTATATTTGGAAATAGCAAACTACCTGCAAGGTGAGTACGAACAAATTCAATTAAACATGCTTAACTAAATTTATTTTCGTTTTTAAAGAAATACATAAATATCAATGGATGAATCAATGAAGATTCAAAATTGAGTAAATTTGAATTATTTACTATAATTAATAAAACTGAAAGAATACAGCCAATTATGCGTGATATAATGGTTTATTTTGACGATTTATGAATCATCCCCAGTAAATACGGCCCAACATGCAAATTTGGTTATGGTTACTGCAAACTACTTTATTAAACAAATTTTATAATTAAAAACATTATTAAAACTTGCTACTTAAATATATTTAATAACCTTGTAGAAGGATTTATTCCAATTAAATCCAATCTGTATCAGTAAACCTACAGATATCATCATTTTAATTACGTTAAATGAAAATGAGAAAAGTTAATGAAGGATATGACAAAAAATATAGCGAAACTTTATTATCATGTTATCTTGTAATAAACTATTTTTAAGTATGTTAAAAGTAATGAAGTATTTCTTGTCTGCTGCATATATGCTTTAGTACACAAGTATCATATTTGGTTATAGAATCAACTTAAATTAGGTATAAAATGTCTCAAATTTGTTATTACTTTTGTTCATGAAATATGCAAAAAGTGTTTTTAAATTTACTTAGCAACAATAATAATTTAAATTTTAAATAACAACTCATTATGTTCAAGGACAGCCTTGGTACAACCAAAACTATAAAAAATAAGGACACAAAACAATTAGCTAATGTTCATTATTATTATCTATTTTTTTATGAAAGTGAATTCGTATCTACATTACTCCTACAATAAAAATATTTAGTGTAATACTTTAATATTTAATTGGATTAAGATTTTATATGAATTGGATCAAATTCAAATAAACTGACTTTTAAATAAGTTGCGTTTTTTATTTTCTTTTTTTTTTGTACTATTAAATGCCTACTTAAATATTAAAATGCCAAAGGATTCAGTACTGTTCTAAACATTTTGACTAAAATATTTGGTAAGTAGATTATGACGGACACTTATTAATATCTCCAATTAATTTTTTGCATCCTATGTATTAATCATAATCATACTTCATACATTTTATACTATGTAACATCTAAAAGGAGTTTATATGTTTATATACACTTACTAATAAAAAAAAATGTAAATTTATTATCTCTGAAATTAACGCAGCATATGCCTTGTTTCCATCAATGTTGCTATCATTCAAAATCGTTTAATAAATAGGGTTCAAAATTCAGTCTTTGCTTACGTAAGTAAACAAAGATCTCTTATAAAAACCTTGACGTTATAAAATATATATATATATAGATATGTCTTGTTTACCAAAACTTTTCAAATATTCATGAATTAAATAGGTTAACGGTATTCTTTTGCAAAATTATTAAACAACAAAATATGGTGAAAATGCAGTTAAATATTGTAGGCAGACATTTTGTGTGCAAAGTTATAAGAATGTATCGATTGATTTTAAGCCTAGTCCAAATCTAGATACTTTTGCTTGTAAATATACAAATAATGTATGCATATATTGCAAACAATTACTTACAAACAACTAGTGTGGACAGGTTTGTTCACAATATCGGAAAATTCGGAGAATTGCAATTGTAAATTTTGTAATTTACGTATAGCGATCTTTTCGATTGAAGTTTTGCGCCATTTTGGAACCGGGACCCTGACCGTATTACGATTTGGCCGGTTAAACCAATGTCGTGTTGAAATATACTCTCAAATTTGTTTTTGTAGTATCAAACTAAATATGTACATACATATATTTATTTGTGCATATATAGCATACTTCATTGTAATATATGTATAATTAAAAAAACTTACACTGGAACAACTTTTTTGATAGGAAAAAAAACAAAACAAGTTATTTTGTACTACTTTGTAGTTACATTACAAATATGTACATATTAATCCTTACTAAACGGGCTATTAAATATCACATTTAGCACAGGACTGTTTTGTAAATATAGAAATAAGCTCTAAAAGTAATCCTGGATTTTCTTTTGTATCATTGTGTGCAGTCTGTTAAAGTAGAGGCTGGTTAAAAGGTGGACTGTTTAGGAGGATATGGTGTGCAAGTCACAAATAGCTGGGTTTTGTTATACAAGTTCATAGCAATGACCAGTAAAATTCAAAATTGGAGAATAAACCGATTGAAATCGATATATGTTCAATATAAAATAATTTATTGTATGAAATGTACAAACTTTAAGACCCTATAGGAAATTTTATGTTGAACAAAAGAGTTACTATAATATGGGATAGCAAAAGCTTCCTTTCTAATATGAACAAATACAAAAAACATCTAAAAAGCACATTTTTAGCCTATTTTTCAAGATTGTGCCGTCGGGAAAAATCTAAATCGGGGCCTATTTGGTTTTGTGTGTTATTAGGGTGCATATCGATTCTCCCAAGGAAAGCTGTCGTATCTCAAATTTGGTTATACCGAGATAATTGCATTTGAATAGTTGAGAAAATAATAATGTTCATTATTTTTTTTATTACAAGAGCTAAATCGTTCTTCTTTAACAAAGTAATTATTGTTCAGGTCATAATTAATTATTGATGATCTAAATAAAATAGTTTAGGATAAGAAAAAAATGGATTTTAAATGAGTTGCTACAGTTTTCGTCCACAAAATTTTTATTGAGAAAACTTGCTACATTAATAAGGTACAGAAAAATGAAAAGATAGAAAAATAATTGTTAATAATCAATAATGACAATAATGACAGGAAAATTTATTACGATTCAGAGTCAGAGTCATCTTCTTGGTCAATATTACTTTCTTCCTGGTGGTCAGTCTTATTAGCAGGACGAAGGGAGTTGTAAAATCCATTATACATCGGTGGTATCAAATTAGCCTTACACAGACCCAAAAGGCCGCTTAATTTTTCAATCAATTGGCAGCAAACCTTGATACAATCTTGAAAATTGATATTCTCCAAAATTATACCTACACAAAAAATACTTTATTGGGAGACTGGATCGCAATGGATTTCTCTGATTTTGATGATTTTTACAGCTTCTCCAGTAATATCTTTTTACCAATTTTGTTTCTTTACCATTGGTTTAAAAGTTACAAAATTTTCTTGAGACATTTATTTTACTTTGTACTGTGGCCAATTTCAAGAAAACGGTGTGTTATTTCCAAATCCAGTCATTGATGGATAAGCAAACATCGCAAAAACAAAACGATTACGGTCAGAATAAAGAATAACCTTTCGTATGCCATTTTCTTTAACACTTTTTAAAAAGATCCATAAATAACTTCCAATTTCATCCGGTCCTCTCTTCGATATTTGCTCATGCCATACATAGCAATAGCCTTGATTGCTGCCTAAATCAGAAATTGTAAAGTTGTATGTTGCGATTTTACTTTTATAATAAAAATCAAAGCATGCTGTTATTAGAGATTTATCAATTTTTCGGCAATTCTTTATCAATGTCTTTCAGATTTCGAACAGCGATTTTGTTTAAATTATGATTATTATAATCATCTTCCATTTTTTCTGTTCTCTTCTCGGGATCTGTATTCTTATAGGCACTACACACGGAACACTGATCTTTTTTTGGCTTAAAGAAAGCTATATTAAATTTCGAATTAAGAGTATCCCTGTATTGTCTGAGTGTAGCTGTGCATCCCATTTTTTGTTGTTTTGCATATTCTAAATAGGTACCTACATTCTGTGCATTCGTGAAATACTCAAACCTTCTTCCAAGTACATTCGTTATTCGTTTTGAGTTTTTAATGAGAAGGCATAAGTGGAAAAAGTTTTGTGTGTTCTATTTTCCATAATGTTTTTTATTAGAGCATCCGGGTTCATATGGAGTCTAGTATTGTGTTTTCCTCTTCTGTCCCGTTCTACAGTACCACCTTCACCAATTTTTTGCAAAGCGGCGCTTACAACTGTTTCAGAAATTGCAAGCGTATTTAAGAACATCGTTTCACAAATTTGTTTCTCATTATTGTCAATGACAAACTGATAATGATTGCGAGAAAAATTCCTTCTGGAATATTTATTATGTACAGACCTAACCTGCTCTTTTTCTCGTGTCATGCACCTTACAAGAAAATCCCACTGCCGAGTATGATCTCCAAGGTTCCAAAATTCGTCAAAAATGACTTTTCTAGCTTCTTCATTTATTTTTTTTTTGTTGCATTTAATCCTATCGACCCGGGATACAGGATACAGGAAATCAATAATAGTTTGGACATAGTCTGAGGGCTTTAAAAAATTTTAAAGCTCGGTTATTATTTATATTCTCATTTTTTCTTCCGAGCACATAGCTTATACGGCTATAGGGTAAAGGGTTATTATAAGGTTAAAAGACTTACAGTTTGGGAGTTATTAATTTTACTCGTTTTTCCTCCAGGCCCACGGTTTATAGATAAAGGAGTTATTAGTTTAAAGGGCTGTTTGAAGGTTTGAAATATATATTTATTTCTTTCTTTCTTTTGTACACTGTTTATAGGGGTATAGGGCAAAATAATAAAACTTGTGTTATTTTTTTGACTTGGGAAAATCCCATTTCTACAAAAGATTCAATTTTCATTTTTATGTTCTTTACAAAAAACTTTCTTATACTTTTGGAGCCTCGTTAGTCGTTTGGGGGCCTATCTGCCAAAATAAGTCGGGTTTTGCCGACTGCCCGACCTGGCCAGACCGGGCCTGGGTGGTCTGCATGTTCATAAATACATAATTTGAATTTTTTTGCACATCCACTTCCATCTCTAAGAACAATGATTCTCCATTAAAGTTAGAACAAAAACTGAGGAATAATAACATTTTTAGCTGATCAGGTTAACATTGTATCTCATACGATGCAAAATTTAGTTATATGACTTACTTGTAGTTATTTTTCGAAAAAATGTTACATCTAGTCACAGTATGTTACAATAAATTTTTAATACCTATTTCTATTTAGTATTGAGTCATCATAGTCTTCAAGATGTATTAGAATTATTATAATTCCTTTTTGTAATTATTCATTATTAATTCTATGAACATAAACTAGCGAATATTTAAGTAGGTGTGAATATTGATATCCGTTTCATAATGGCGTATTTTATTTCCACTATGGATCACAAGTTAATAACGGAGAAAATGTGAATCAAAAAATAAGTAATTGAGAAAATAAGAGACTACAGTACCTATGATTCGTATCCAAGTAGATGTTTTAGCTGCTGCACTCTAGTGTTTAAAATTTCAGAAAAAAAACTTCTTACAACATTCCATATTCGGATGAGAGAAAATCCATTTTGAAAATTATGGCCCACTTTTAATGGTGCGTTAATTTTGATGTGAAGTTTATATTTGAATATTAGCCAAGGAATACAAACTTCATCCATAATATCTACATTATAGGTACATTCAATATATACCCATAAACATAACATTTTTATCCATACAAAATATGTTAAACAATCTGAATATTGAATATTCATATACAAATACAGGATCAATTAAATTATTATTATTGGAATTTCTGTATCAAATATTTACCTAATATATTTTTAAATAATGTCAATAGCCAAAATCAATTTGCACATTTTTAAACTGATGTCAAAATTGTCTAAAATGTTCGAAATTTATTTTGATTTAAAGTTATTTACGATTAATCTATTATTTCTTCTCCATAAAATAAAAAGCTTACTAGTCTTAAATATTATTTTAATATTCCAAGCACATTGTTAATACATTACAAGTTCATTTTGAAAAAATATACCTACCTACCTTCTGTGCTGTCTTGTACAATATTATTTGACATCAAAAGCAAGCACAGTGTCAGTCTAATGAATTAATAAATATATTTATTTACAGAGACGGGCACTTTTCGAAAAAGTGCGTTACAGACATGTCCGTTGGACATGTCGATGAAATGTCCGGACATGTTGGGAAAAGTACTTTTGACCTTGAATCTAATAAGGCACCTATGAGTGACATCACGTTTTCACAGGTCACTGCTTGAGGCAATTTATTCTAATTAATATGCGTCTTATTAAATATTATTTATCGTTTATTATATTTTTGATTAATTCTTCATTGGAATGTCTCATTTTTGTCTAATATAAAACATAAAACTATGTGAAATTGTTTTTCCATCCTACTGGAATCTTTAAAAATTGTTTTTGAGCAGAAGTTACATTTATAATGATTTTTACTCAATTTTGGCGTCGTACTTAATTTATAAACTATTTGTGTATTAAATATTAAATTAAGAATCAATTGATTACTAATCGTTAACTTTGCCAAAAATAATTGACATATAATTGACATATTAATTATATATAATAATATTGACATTAATTTGACATTTTGACATTAATTGACATATTAATTATATATAATAATTGACATATAAAAGAGGTTATATTTGTTATATTTTTAAAATGTCAGTTTCAGTTATACAATTACCAACAAAATTACGAGAAAATGCCTAAATATCTTTTAATTTTACATGTTTCAACATAAAAAATTTTTTGCGGGAATTATGAAATGCAACAAATAATTCCGCGCCTGCGCATACAACTTTTCAATCTTGAAAAGTGTCCTCAGGACATGTCCACTTTTCACGACATGTTCAGCTGACATGTCCGTTGCACATCTCTATTTATTTAGATTATAGTTTCATATTAATTTTATTGTCTGTTTTATTTTATTTCTCTTGGTTTCATTGATTTTGACAATTACTTTTCCAAGATTTGCATAATATACCATTACCTACCGTGTAATTTATATTTTCATTCTTTCGTTACTACCTCAAGTCTATTGAAATTTGAATTTGTTGATATTATTGTGATTATAATTTGTAAAAATATCATTATAACTAAATTTGAAAGATTTAAATTACTTTTTTATTTGTTTTATTTCCATAAGCAGAGTTGCTTTCGTGAACTAACCCAGTCTTTTTTTATCTTAGGTTGGGATCAGCTGCAAACAATAGACTCACTCCTTAGAAAAGGAGGTTACAAGTCAGTGATATCAAGCGAAGTGCGACGTACAATAAAATTAACTCGATATCAAAGTGAAAAAATTACAGTGACTTATCAAGATTACATGAACCATTGGAACAATCAGCGATGCTAGCAGATAATGTGGGGGCGCTCCCCTATGGTGCCCCCACAATCAGTGCCCCCATATTCTCACACAGTGCCCCCTTGTCATCCTGCTACTTTTGTGATGGTACAACCGCCTCTTCCAATTCCAACGTATGGACCTACAATGGCTACTGTGCAGCCCCCATATATGCTACAACCTTTACCTGCCCCTGTACCAATGTGGTGGGAAAATTACCCCGGGCCATCTTACCAACAGGAATTTCCTATGTTATCTCCACCCGAATCTCAAATGAATGGTTACCAGACATTTTTCAGAAAGCAAAAGTGACCCATAAGTTGTTTTAAGAGGTTATGCTACTGTACCAAATTATAACAGATTCTATAAAAAGTAACACAAGTAATATGTCACAAGGAAATGTAAGTCAGAAAAAGTATGGTTTAAGAAGGTGTTGATTGCAGGTAATTTCAAATTCTACAAAAATATTGTTTCCAAAGAACTAAATTTTATTAGAATTAAGAAGCAAACAAAAACACTTTTCAAGTTCTGTGCGACTTAAATTAGGTAATTATGTTTTAAATATATTTGTTGAGATAAATATTGATTAAGTTGCACATAACAATACGAATTACACTTACACATATTGCCTATTCGTATAACTTAAGAATGTAGACAGTTCATTTGGAAAGTACAGTTTCTGAATCTTTCCTTTGCCATTTTAACACTATGTTGCTGATTACAAAAATAGTATATGAAAGATTTTTTTTGTGAAATACGAAAAGGTATTCAGACCATTTCAAAATTGTTGGTAGATTAGGGTTTGTTGATGTTTGTCACTATGTGCCTGACCATCGCACAAGAACAGAGCTTATCGTATGTAAAAATAATGCTACTTGAGACTATCACGGTACTATTTGAAACATTAATATTGGGTTAAAATCCATTATATTTAAAGAGGGGCAGCTGAACAATGGATTGGCAAAGTGAGATGTATGCATATTTGTAAAAACTAATGGATCTTGATATTCGACAATAATATTGTGCACCAATAAGTATTGAAGTAGTTTCAGATGTTCCTTTTTATTAATTGCATTTTATGAACAGTTTCACCAAGTAGTAATTTCTTTTTGAATTTATATTCCACCAAGTAATTAAAAAAATATATGTGAGTCATAATATGTTTTCAATAAGTAAAAAATATTTCCATAATCTATGTATATAAAATACATTTGGGTTACTTGTAACCAATAACAAATAGGTGACTAAGTCTTAATTGTACTAAACGTTACTTATTTTTATTTTTCTCAGTCTAATATATGCATTTTTACAGGGTTCACTAATTCAGTAGTATTTTTTTTAAACTTATCTACATGTCAGCGATTTGTTCATACCAAATCATATCCATTTTTTCGGCCTTTCACAGAAACGAGGCCACTGGCAATAACATAATTTTGCACTAAACCATTTCAATTTGCTTATAAAAAAAATTGTAATTACTTGTATAATACATTAAAATGGTAGTCCATGATTCTTTTTGCATATTTTAGAATAGCTTGCTGGTACAAGCTAAGTCTTTGATTTGCTGGATTAAATAATAAAATATCTACAAAAATTTTCTTTTAACAAAAACTGTATACGAGGCATGTTCATAAAGTAAGAGTACTCCATTTTGTAGAAATCAAAACGGCAGTAAGTATATGAATTTATGAAAAATACATCTAGCACTATTTTTCGAGTTAGTTGCAACCTCAATGCACTTTGTGAGTTGAGAGATGAGCTTTTCAATACCTTTGTCAAAAAACTCTCTCATCACCTCTCGGGACCATTGTTTCATGACAATGTGGACCTCATCGTCGGAAGAAAACCTTTTTGTACCTATAAACACCTAAGAGAAAAAATGAAAATCAGAAGGTGCCAGGTCAGGGTTGTGAGCAGGGTGGTTGATTATGTTTGAACCGAATTAATCCAAGAGTTGCTTTGTGGCGTTTGCTTCGTTAACATTCCCCTTCTTTTGTTCTGTACCGCTCTCCTTAGTGTTTTTAGTTTCACAATACTGCGCAGCATTAATTGTTTCCCCTTAGGAAATCCCAAAACAGTTGCCATAATTTTTCGGGCCGAAACGGTTTTGAATTGTTTTTTTGCTGATGGTCAAGACAGATGTCGCCACTACATTGATTGTCTTTTTGTCTCGGGGGTGTACTGGTCCACCCACGTTCCTTCGCCATTCACAGTGCTGCTAAGGAAATGTTTATCTTCCAAATTCCCGTGAAGATACGATTCTGTTGATTTTGTGTTGATCCGTGAGTTATTTTGGTACCCACCTCACACAAAATTTTCCAAAACCAAGTATTTCAGTAATGATTGCATGCAGAAGAGGCCTTCATCATACCATCCCCATAAACAGTTCTGATTTCATTAAAAATCTGGAACGGTGCCTTTCCCTTTGCAAGAAGAAACCCGATTATGCTGCTCACCTCGCAGCTGGCGGGATTCGGAATAGCAGCACTCATTTCGACACACCACTACAACAGCTCTCAACTGACTGAGAAAAATAAGTGTGCATTCTGCTCCCAACACCTTGAATACAGTACTTTTACTTTATGGATATGCCTCTTATATAATTGTTACATTTTGTCATCAGAACTGTTTTAGGAAGACATTTAAAAATAATTGGAAATAGAAACGTATTTAATTAAATTTCGAATCAATGTTTAAAATATGCAAAAACCGTGGAAATCAAATATTGTGCGTTGTGCGTCATTTTTTATATATTTAGGGTTGGTTTTTCCAAGTGTCAAATTTTATTTCTGTCACCTTCTTATGCATATAATTTTTATGTACCAGAAGGCGGAAAAACTGACCCTTACGGAACCTACAATATTTTTAATAAGTGGTGCATTTCTAATGGTATGAATCGCAATTATATAAATCTATGTCAAGTTAGTCGTCCGACAAGTTAACTATGGGGTGTCACTGTAATTTTTAGATTTGTATTTTTTTTAAGCGTTGTAAAGTACAGAGTATATTAAATGACATATTTTTTCTACAATGTCTCCATACTCTCCATTAATGATAAAATGTAAACATTTTTTTCGCTTTATAAATAACACTAGCATATTTTTGTTGAGTTATTGTTTTTATTCTCATTAATTATAAAAAAAATAAAAAAATATTTGAAGATTCTAATTTAGCAATTAAATATTAAGTAATTTGGTAATAGCTTAAAAATGAAACAACACCATCTTTAGATGCGATGGGATTTTTTAACTTAAAGATCACTGCCATTTTTGTCATCATGAAACATCAACAATCATTAATAGTGATGCTCAATTAGCTAAATTTCTGCTAGGAACATCATTGTATTGTGATCTCGTTGCTAATACATCTGAACTGATTTTTTTATTATTTAAATCAAGACAGTGTCTGATATCATAATCAAAATATTCCATGTTCACTTTGGTCACTTCACGTCTTTCCCCCGCACATTTTCATTACAGTTAAATTTTTTTATAAAAATTTAGATGTATATAGCAACTCCACCAATAAAATCTATTTATACATGTGCTGTAAGGTGGAATGCCATTTCAAAGGTGCCATTTTTTTCTAGCATTTTGTATATAAAATACAAAACTTGAAAAAATGCGTTGAAAAGGATGCATTACCTCTCACTAAATTTCTAAAAGTAAAAACTACGTCCATAAGAAAATCCTAGTGTGAAATTTGAAGGAAACAATTCTGGAGTCTCAAGAAAAATTATATATACAAAGTCAGATCTGATCTCCAATATTCACAGTATAATTTCATATATTTTAAATAATATAGGCATTTAAGAAAGTAATATCTAAAACCTATTAAAGCAGCCTCTTACACATTCGTCCCGGAAGATTATGCTCGTTGAGTGACACTGTTACAAAACTAATGTATATGCACCTCAATTTGGCAACAGTTTTGCTCAGAACTGTTTTACTTGACAAGCAAAAATGTCCATGGAGTATATGTAAACAAATATTTAATATTTTACACATTTACTAACATTTTTAATTTTTTAAATAATCAGTTGTTTTTATAAGGCTTTTATTAACATTTAAAGACAAGTTGCTACACTGCCCAAATAATTACAGGTACCATGGTTCTAGTTTTTTTAACGTGTAAACATTTTCCATCTGACTTCCTGTATTTTAATTGCAATAATGGCAATATCTTGCCCGGTATATTTGTGAGTTGATTTATGTATTCGATCCTGTTTGGCATTCCATTTTACCAGAAGAGGTGTCTGACTCAGGACTATTAGAGCTATTTCAATTTTAGGTATCACAATTCTGCTACTAGAGTTTATTCAGCAACAAACTTTTAAAACGTCATAGTACACATTTAAAATTAAGAGTGAAGCTTGTATTGTTAGTTTTTCAAATATTTATAATTGTTAGGATTATGTTAATAACAAATTTGATTTAGATTTAAAATGTTAATGTGTACTACGATTATCAAAAATAGTAATCTTAAGATTTATTTTAATTAACACATTTCATACCATCAACGTAATTGTGCCTAAATCTGGATAATATAGGTATTAATCCAGTAAGCCATTAAAATTGAGACACAACATTCTGATTTTTCTCTGAATTTAGCCATTACGATTAGTCTTTAATATTGAGTGTATTGTAGTGGGGTTTAAAGGTTTAATAAAAAATTACTTTTTATAAATCAGAACTTCTTTTGTTTTTCCTAATTAAGCCAAAGAACAGTCATATCTGCAAGTGCATTTAAAATTTTAAATTATTTTATAGCTTTGTACAGGGGTTGCACAGTGTTAAAAAATCCTTAAAACCCGTTCGAAACCTAAAAATTTCACATTTTTCTATAACGCTAAAATTTACAGGCTAATACTGAACTAATTTTTCAGAAAATATTGGGTCAATTTAAGCTTCCATATAGAAGTCATAAACAGTTAAATCTGTTAAAAATAACGCAAATTTTTCTATCGTTTTATCTCTCGAAAAAACGCAATACAACATTCAGGCCTTTATACAGGGTGTTTGGTAAGTCGATGCATTTCTTGCAAGAGGTTATAGTACAAGTGATTTGTGATTTATTTCCTCAATATACCATATTCTAAAAACGCTTAGTATCTCATCTACAGGGTGATTAAGTTTTAATAAAAAAAAAATGCAAAATTTATAAATATTGCGGAAACCGCTCAGATTATTTTAATGAAATTTTATAAGCTTTGACAATTAACAATACATGTTTTACGATAATTTTGTTTCACCAGTGGGGTGTGCACAGGCACGTCTTCGATATTTTTAAAATGATACGCCACTGATTTTCCTTAAAATAAAAATTATTTTTCAATTCCTTGTTCAATTTGGAAGATAAAAGGTATCTCGACTGTTTTTCTTATGACACACTGTTTTTGAGTAAAAAATAAATAAAATAGATTTATTGCATGGCGTAATACGGTTTCAATAATTTGAAATATAACAGAAATTATGCACTCAGTTTTTTTTTGTACCAATTTTATTATAAAAAATTATTCCTCGCAGTTAACATCAATCTAAAAAAATGTTATCAATTTTTAGATCACTATCTAAACCGCAATTAGGCTGTGCATTTGTTTTTGTTATTTTTTGACAATATTAATAATAGCTGTCACTTTGAGTGTTTGAGTGTGAAGCAGTTAAGTGCATAATTTCTGATATTTTTCAAATTATTGAAACCGAATTACGCCATGCAATAAATCGATTTTATTTTTTTTACTCGAAAACGGTGCGTCATAAGAAAAACAGTCAGGATACCTTTTCTCTTCCAAATTGAACAAGGAATTCAAAAATATTTTTTTTCTTTGACGATATCTAGACATGCCTGTGCGCACGCCACTGATGAAACTGAAAACAATATTTTTATTGTAAAACATGTATTGTAGTTAACTGTCAAAGACTGTACAATTTCATTAAAATATTCTGAAAGGTTTCCGCAATATTTATAAATTTGCATATTTTTATTAAAACTGTAGATCGGAAACTAAGCGTTTTCGGAATATGGTATATGAAAGAAATAGATCACAAATCACTTGTACTATAACCTCCTGCAAGGAATGCATCGACTTACCAAACACCCTGTATATTTATTTATACTATACAGGGCTTAAAAGTACAGTCTTTTGTCATTCTCTTCATATATCCGAGGTGATTTTTGAATTAAGCCTTAATGTTTTTTAACTGATTATAGCCAGCAAGTAATTTTTGGGCGAATTCTCTAATTTAGGTCGTTATCTCATTTAGTACTATACGGGACCATACTTCCGTATATCTTTCAAATTAATGCCAGGATACCTGGGAACATAATTACACTTAATTTATCTGCAGATATTTGCAGATAAGGCCGTAAATGACCTATTTATACGAGGCGTACAAATGGATTTACTTTAGTTATTCACCCGCTTTTGTGTCAGACAGTATTTTTAGTGTGCTCCAATGACTTTTCCGTTCTGTTTTAGTTTGTTCTGTGTTATTTGTTATTTGCACTGTTTTTCTTTGTATATTATTATCTTTTATTACAATGGCTGATGAACCAGTAACACGCCTCAAATTACATCAAATGATGAAATTTTCACGCAAATCAGTCGAAGTGTTAAAAAACCGTGTGGTCGACTTAAAAGAGCATTTCCATACAAATTTTCATGAAAATGCAACGAAAACACTTACCAAATATACAGGAAACGCATTCTTTGCGCCTTATTTTGCAAGATGGAGAAAAGTTAGATGAAAAAACGAACATTTCTTAAGTAAATTCGAAAATTGGCTGAATGAAGAAATAATTTTCCCAAAAATTTATGTTTGCTGCCTGCAGGATTCTCGTAAAGCATCTGCATCAGAAAAGGGTGGTCGTCCCTCTAATGATTTCGAAGGTTGTTATTAAACGTAAAAAACCAGGAGATTCGTGAACAAACATTAAAATAGAATACATTACATTCCATTTCAACAGTTGTTCCAATTTTATTAATTTCAACCCCCTAAAAGGGGCTGAAATCTAGAATATAATGTAATATTATTACCTCGAGTGGATTCTAGGATATAAAAAAACCTGGAATATCAAATTTCCCTGCAATAGGACGATTACTCTAAGAGCTATAGGTTTAGATCGAGAATTTATAGTTTTTGATCACTGCCGGTTGCCTTTTATAATTCGGGAATGGATGATCTTGCGGTCATCCAACAACCAACGTCCCTATCATAAAGTTCGACTTTTTGTCAGTATACTTACCCAAAATGTTTCAACAGGCGTGTTGTTTACAGTGACTTGAAAAATTCATCTCTGCAAAAAAATTGAACATTTCGTGAACACTTCCGTGCAATTATTTTTTTATAACTTTCTCCGTGGATTATTTCGACAACAGTACATCGATGAACTCAATTCGACTTTTAGCAATGCAGCGCCACCAAAAACCACTGTATATACGTGGTATATGGAATTCAGTCATGTTCATGGTTCTCTCACTGACAAATTTCGTGAAGGTCGTCAAAAATCGGTTCATCGGTCGTTATTCCAGAAAACATTGATGCTGTGTGTGAACTTATATTGCAAGATCGTCATGTGACTTATAGCGAAATTGGGGCATCTTTGGGCATTAGTGGGATCAGTATACCTTCAATGTTGCATTTGTTTGCCTGCCAGAAGTCTTTGAATGAATAAGAGAAACCAACCACCGAAGACGCATTATTCTCCACAGGACAATACGAGCTCTCAGACATGGGCTCAGACAAGAGATTTTTTGAGAAATAAAAAAGTCAAATTGATGTCATCCGCCTTACAGCCCTGATTTGGCACCCAATGACTTTACCCGCATATTAAAAATAAATTATGAAGTCAACATTTTTCGATACCTGAAAAAACGGTTGATGCATTCGAAATACATGTTTTAGAGGTACCTCAATCGGAATAGAAAAAGTGATTCGAAAATTGGTTTGAACGCATGCGAAAGTGTATTGATCTTCATGGAGAATATTTTGAAGAAAAATAAAGCCATATACGACGATTAATTTCTTTTTTTTGTTATCATTCCAGAAATATAAAAGGCTACCAGGGTTGCCTTTTCAAATATTTGCAGATATGTAAAAAAAATATTTTTTTGTGAAATATTTCTTATAGGCCTGACCCTCATTCACACGATACGATAGGACACGACAATTTATTCAACATAGTTAATTTGAACTATGTGCCACTATTTCGTTGGACATTTTTATTGATTTCACGAAATAGCCAAATCCATACTGTGAACAGATGATATAGGTATGCTTTTATATTTGCATTTAAATAGAAATGGGATACAAAACTTTTCAGATTTGTTTAAAATAATCCAATGGTTTGGAGAAATAGGTAATGAAATAATGTTATTTTTATTATTAAAAAAAATGACTAGAAATACATAATTGTTATTAACAAAACTGTAAAATACACAATTGTCTTTTTGTACATGTATACTACAAGATTAAAATCTACATTTTCTCTGTATATTCCAAATTATTTTCTAATTCCATTAATTGTGAATGTACTTTATAAATGGATTTAGCTTCAAAATATGTCACAGCACTTCCAAGTAGAGCTTGTCCAACAAAGATTCCAAACAACACATTTTTTATTGGATTTACAAATTTACGTACCAATTTGAATACTTCTAACGGTTCTTGTAATATAGAAGGTATACTAGAGGTACCATATCTCTGCGCTAACTGAAAGAAATGCAATGAATTTGATACATATAATATATTATCTTAAATACTCAATGGAACATTTGTATTTACTGAACACCAAAATAATTTTAAAATCTAGCTTTCATTAACTATTGAACCTGAAGTAAAATTAATTTCATAGTAACATTTTTAACACGTAACACATTTTTAACAAGTATGCGGTAAAAATAAAAATAGTTCATATAATTTTAAATATCTGATTTATCAAACATACTTACCCCTAAAGACGTTATTGGAGCTAAAGCTAGAGGCAGTGCAAGTCCGAATAGTGACTGAAATGCTGAAGCTTTCATTTCCATACAAATTGGGCAATGATTTTGTTGTAACAGTACTAAATCTTTTAATACCACCTGTAAAAATATTTATAGCTTACAACTTGGAAATATGTTAAGTAATATGAAATTATTTTCTTTTTTTAAATATGGTTTCTAAGAAGGATTACAGATCACATTTTTTAAGCAATAATTTAAACACAATATCAGTGTCCCCAATTTTTCATATACAGTGTCCCAGAAATAAGTTCCAAAATTTTATTTATTCATCAAGAGCCACAAGTTTTGTCCAATAATTTTCTTTCAAAAACCTTATTCCTTAAGATGACTTTTTCTGTTTTCAAGATTAAACTTTTGTTACCCGCCACTGGAGCATAAATTAAAAGCAGTCGAGTTAATAATAAACAAAAAAAAGTACTGAAACTGGAAGCACATTAATTAATAATTAGACCAATATATTTTTTTAAGGTAGTGACTCATTTCATACAACATTCACAGGCAGCTCGACTTTGAAAATTGCTGTGGATACGAGTCATTTTTGGTCTCTGGAATAAGTTCCGATCATAAAAACTGGCCACTTACTATTTTTTTAGCATTTCAGACATGTGTGTAGATCAGTAAAAGTGCAACGATGTCACCCATTTGCAAGGAAGGTAAAGCCCACAAACACATACTGTCATGCCACCCCCTAAACCGGCCAAAAACTGTCCGAAAGAAAGGTTAAAAGCATGCATAACCTATTCCACGGGCCACATTTACTTTATCACCTATTTTCAAGTGAAATAAAGCACACCAACATATTACCTGTTTTTTGAGCCCTGTTACCGTTATAAAAGAACATATCTTTGCTCACACTTCGCATTACCCAAGATCAACCGATGTGGAGGTGGTGAGCTGCTAATCTCTTTTTTGTTCCATCTGCCAGGGTTTTTATGATTGAAACGTTATTCCAGAGGCTCGTATCCACAGCAACTTTCAATTTTCACCGAGACCACTTTTTAATGTAATTAGTGTGAATCAGTGAATTCGATGAGTAATCATGTGGTGAACACATCTGAAGGTAATAATGAATCAAAGAATGGTTAATAGAAGTCTAGTTGGAATCACATAATATTCGTATTTATAAATATAAAGAAAATCTGTAGAAAGATAACGAAAAATTTTACCTATAAATGCCAACAAACAATAGAAGTGAGAAAAATGTATATTCATAATAAACTCATCAAAAATGGTCGACATGTGGTGAATTTGCGATAACTCATCAATTAGATTGGCTGAAAGTAGGCATTGTTATAAACTTACGAAACATATTTCATATCTTTTGAATATGATTTTATATTCTAGAACAATCCCCGTGAATATGCTGAAAATATCACACAATTTTTTTGAAAATATTCTTCAGTACTATATTTTTCAATATATATAAAACATTATCTAAAATAGTAGTGCAGCATGCCATTTGGGTAGTGGGAAATTTGAGAAAATTCAGAAGAGTTTTCCTATTGTGTTTCCAAAAAGAACATTCCTGCACAAGTTATTTCATGACAGAACATTCACGAATATTCTCAAGCACACATTGTGAACGTTTATTTAAATTTAAAAAGTATTAAGGAATACATAATGAATAAATATTTGATCTATTATTTTATTTAATAATAGTATAGTACATTGCGTAACGAGTAAGGAAAAGTTGTTGCACAAGCAAAGCGAGTGCAGAAAGCGCCCAAGTGGCGCTATGGCAACTTTTCCAAACGAGTTGCACATACTATTTTCTATCACAAGTGCGAGTCATTATGGGACCTATAGCGGTATGGGGTTATATGAATGGAAAGTGCCAGATAGTACAACGGCGTGATGTTATTTTCATAGCGCAACGCTGGAGCGTGATAGAAAAAAATTATATACCCCCTTGCAAAATTGACCGATTTTGAAATGTAACAATTTATTGTCAAATTGCTGATTAAAATTCAATTTTTTTTAAAGTACATTTTTAAATTACAAAACTACTATACCTCATGATGTAAAAAGAAACACATAGTAGCAGGTGCTGCACAAATTGGTAAATAAGAAGATATTCTTCCATAACTAAATAGCTTTAGTTTTCTTCTAAAATGATTATTTATATATCCCCCGACTAACATGGTTGAAACACCTAAGAACACTGATCCATATTTATAAGCAAAACTAAAAAAAATAATATTGTTTCAGTAGTTTCATAAATATACATCTGCACCTCCGAGCTAAACTGTATTAACTCCACTTTTTTGCAAAAACATTATGAACTCCATATATGTTCAAGAAAAATAAACATCGGTTTTGATCAAACCTGTTTCAATAAAACTAGTATGTATACACTCAACTAATCTCGTTTAACCATCTGACAAAAGACAATAAAAGCGCTATGTACAATTAATTGAGATTAAATTTTATAAACAGCTCTCCTGTCTAAATGGGAGTTAATAGAGTTTAGCTCTGAGGTACTGACATGTACTCACATATCTGATTCAGACTTCCAATTATTTAAAATTGCATAGTGATACTTCAAAGCTTGTTCTTTCGACAATACTACTGCGTCTTGAGGTATTTCACCAACTTTTTTCTTTTCTAGTGCCATAATATTGCTATATACCAACTAACTTTTATAGTTATATAGTTTATTCGACTATACCCACATAGAATATTTTGTATATTATTACATATTTCACACACCACATTTTACCCTTCACATTACCTTACTTATTTATTTACTCGGTAGTCCCATATAAATAATTAGAATCTCACAGTAATAAACTATTTTACTATAACAGAATTCAATTGATTTCTAATAAAACGGGTAACTTTGAATAAAATACAAAATTATTACAAAATAAATGGTATTATTTTAAAGGTTATGGCTTCGTCTTCTACTTCTCTTTCAGTAGAATAGTACATACAGTTTAGTCAG
>NW_019418060.1:21134-23401 GCF_000390285.2 Anoplophora glabripennis | reverse complement strand
TAAAAAATTTCGACCGAAAGATATAAAACTAGAATCTTAGAGCTTCAAAATGCTTTTTTTAAATATAGTCTGTCAAAAATCACGGAAAAATTTCGAAAATTCTTTTGACCCTTTAATTTTTTGCATTAGTCTAGTATGAATACAACTGAGTGAAACTATTGCATCAGAAATGAGTAGATTTCACTCAAATCCGAGTTACTGCTAACTATCATTTGAGCGACTTTTGACTCTATTTTGAGTATATAAAACCAATTTAGTGTTGACTTTTTCAACTATTATTGAGTCATTTTTTACTTAGACTTGGTTTTTAATTAATTAAATATTGAGTGCAAAAATAAATCAGTCATAAATGATTAATTAGGATATACAGTGTTGAAATTAATTCACTTCGTGGGGCCTCCTCCTGTCCTGGCTGAGACCCACCAGCTGAGCCGCCGGCTAAGGCCTGTTCTCCTGGCAATCACGCTTTTCTGAAGCATTTAACGGGCCTCTATCAACTGCGGTCGAGATTACAGAAGTAATATGTAAGTGGTACCATCTTCAAGGTGCCATTTAAATTACTCGAAATGAATATACATAAACTCATTCAGTAATGAGGACATTTACTCTGATTTAGATACAAGTGCACCAAATACGAGTTTACGAGAAGAATTTATTTAAGGAGTACCTATATTTGAGTGAAAGTACTCAGTTTTGGTTTAAATTATCAAAATGATCAATATTGAGTGAAAATGTATTCAATAATTTCACTCAGTGGATTAATTCCATACCTTTCACATTTGTTTACAATGCATATTTTAATATTCTAAAAATAACGCGGAAAATTTCAAGGCACGTCTCTGTCGCGGTAAATTGTTACAGTAGTTCTGACAACAGAACTTTATTGGCTTATTCTCTTCTTGAAATAATAATCTCCACAAATATTGTACGGACTGTACTTGAACTTTTAGGTTAATTTTAATATTAGATAATAATTTTCTCAGTGTAATTAGACTTAGATTATGGTTGGAACACCCTGTATAAAAATTCCAATAAATTAACGAAATATACTGGGTGTGGCGTGTATAATCTATAAATATTAAACTACAGCTTCCCAATGATATTTGTAATAGAAAAGTCTTATACGAAAAAGTTCTATTTTTGCGTTTTTATTTTCGTAAATTAAAGTTCAATTATGGATCAAAATATTTTCTCTGGAACACGTAAACAAATCGTCATTGAAAGATAGAAAGATACTTCTCAATTTTTGAGGAATTTTTCAATGCAAAAGTACAAAATAAGAAAAATAGATATTTAAAAAAAACTGATATTTTCTTATTACAATAATTAATAGTAATTACTATCTTAAATTCATTGTTGTTACTGCAAGAGTTCGCAAACAAAACCACATCCGTAAGCATCCGTAGTGCACTAAACAAACTCCATGAAAATATGGAACAAAATGAAATAAAACTTACCATTTCTAGAGAAAATGTTGAAATTGGTCCCCATTAGCGCGGATACAGGCATGGCACCGACGCACCCAATTTTGGCGAATATTTCCCCAAATTCTAGTTATTGCCCTAATTGTGTCAGCAGCTTTAAGTATACGGTTTCGCAATTCTTCCACCGCAGCAATTGGAGTATTGCAAACCAATGACTTTAAGTGACTCCTAAGATAAAAGTCCATTGGAGTTAGATCGGGTAACCGAGGTGGCCACGGCACAGAACGAAAGCGTCCAATCCATCGTTGAGGAAACTTTCATTCAAAAGTGTCGTTACTTCTCGAGTACTGTGTGGAGGAGTCCCATCTTGAAGGTAAAACATGCAAGCCCGAACTTGTAATGCCACATCGTCCAATAATTCAGGCAACCGGTTCTCCAAAAAGTCAGCATATGTTGGTCCATTTAGTCGTCCTTCAAATAAATAGGGACCCACAAATACATCGCCTATTATGCCAGCCCAAACATTTACCGAGAACCGATGTTGAAAATGAGTTTCCCTAATCGCGTGAGGATTTTCATCGGCCCATATGTGCATATTATGGAAATTCACTTCATCACGGGTAATGTCGCCTCATCTGTTACACAAACATAAGCAGGAAAGTCTTCTTGATTGGCACACTGCCGTAAAAACCATCTGAAAAAACGCTTTCGGGAGTAAAATTTGTTGAACTGGTTGCAGATGATAGAGGTGCAACAGCTGTCGCCTTAAGATGCGATGTACGGTACGAGATGAGGTTCCTACTTGCTGTGCGAGTCGTCGAGTACTAATTGTGGGGTCTTCGT